>NW_017676750.1:19594-22610 GCF_001879085.1 Nicotiana attenuata
ATTCGTATTGAAGGGCAATTGTTAGTCCCAATTGATGCTTGTTGAGGTTACTTTAGGATAGCTGGAAATTCTTGGATTTTACCTTAAGGGGTGGGTCTTATTTTGTTTGCTTGAGGACAAGCAGAAGCTTAAGTTTGGGGGAGTTGATAACTAGGGATTTTGACGTGTTTCATGCTCCTTCTTGCTTACGCTTTGATTATAAATTCTTACAAAATAGTCCCAAAAGGCTCATAAGTTGTGCTTGATTGCTGGTTTGATCGACAAAGTGACGAAATGTCAAAGTTCGGCTCAAAAGGAGTGAAACCTGCTCAAGTACCAAAGACAAGACAAACTCAGGACAAATAGGCCTAGTGCGGCCGCACTACACTTTGTGCGGTCCGCACTAGGGAGATGCAGAGAGTAGATTTCAAGGCATCATACCTAGTGCGGCCGCAGTCCATTCTGTGCGGTCCGCACTAGGGAGATTCAGAGAATGACAAATTAAGCTTCAAGGCAGTGCGTCCGCAGTCGATCTTGTGCGGTCCGCACTGAAGCCTCCGCGGCCGCACAACCATTTCATGTGGTCCGCGGAAGAGAAGAACAGAGAGTTGTAAAATTGCCAAGGTTCAAGCTGCGCGGTCCGCGGTCATGTTTGTGCGGACCGCATTGGAGACCTCCGCGGCCGCGGTCCATTCAGCGCGGTCCGCGGAGCCTGAGTTCAGAGAGCCAAGACTTCAAGTCCAAGAGCCTAGTGCGGCCGCAGTCCATTTTGTGCGGCCCACACTGACCCCGCACGGGCATTTTTGTCCAGTTTTTCCAGCTTAGTATAAATAGAACCTTTTTCTATTTTTAGGGTAGCAGTTATTTTATTTTAGCAGCTGCGCTCGTGAGAACATCATCTGTAGCCATTTTTGGCATCTTAGCTTACTTTTAAAGATAGATTCTTGTATTTTACTTTAGTGTTTAATTAATATTTCTTCTTCTTCATCTATTTTTCTATTTTCTTGTTCAAGCATGAGTAGCTAAACCCATTAGCTAGGGTTGTGGCCCAACCCTAGTGTGGGTAATTGATGGGTGTTGTGATTTAAGGTCAGATTGACTATGGGTATTTGTATTTGGGTCAATTTTATGGTTTAATTTATGAATTGGTAGTTGCAAACACTGGTTTGTGCTAAGTTGACTTGGCTCTTCTTGAGAGAGAGAGCCTAAGTCTCCAAAATTGACCCAACAAGAAATTGGGATGGATTCAAGAGAATTGATAGTCCCAATTAAAGGGTTAAACCTCGAGAGAGTAATTACCCGACTTGAACCCTAGTTGCTTGAGCTAATTTGCCTACCCATTTGGTCTCGAGAGAGTCAATTGGGCAAAATCATTCTCTCTACCAAGAGGTGTGAGAGTGGGTAAAATTGTGCTACGGTTATACATATTTCCCCAATCATGTCAATCAAGCTTTAGAAGCAATTACCCGTCAATTAGCCATCTAGGTGAAAGCCACTACCCTAGTACCCCTTAATCCATTAGATACAACTCTTAGCAATTATCTCTTAGCGTAATCTAGTTCATTCCTAATTAGTAGTTTTATAATAGTAGCTTATAAAAGAAAATCCAAAAATGTTGGAAGTGACATTTGGAACAATTACACGATTCTAGACTAGATAGATACATCAACTCCCTTTCTAGCTCCTTGAGGAATTCGATCCCGACCCTCATATCGGGTAAAAGCTATTGCGACCCTCTCTTGCTACCTTTTATTGGTGCGAAGTAGGCAGCGATCAACTTTTTGGCGCCGTTGCCGGGGAGCTAACGGTTTTGGCTATGTATTTAGTTAGTTTTGTGTGTTGTTCTTCTTTCCTTCCTTATTACTGATTTGTGTGTGTGATTACTACAGGTACCCAATGGCTTTAAACGCGAACGACCCTCTTGGAAATATGCTTGCGGGGGAGGAGGTAGATGAAATTGGAGAGGATGAGATGCCTCTTAAAACTCCCGGACCAAGACGAGGCCGCTAGGCCAATGCTAATGACAATGTTCCAGACCCTCCTCCGCCACCTCCAAGAGCAGTTCCTAGAGTGCTACCAAATCAAGGGTACGCGAGTGCTATAGTCCCTCCCAGAATCCGGGCGGGCAATTTTCAGATAACCAATGTGATGTTGACCTTACTTGAGTAGCGTGGGTATTTCACGGGCGCTGCGGATCAAAATGCCTACAAACATCTACAAGGGTTCGTGGATACATGTTGGGGTAGCAAGCCGACGAATGTGTCCGAAGATGCTCTTAGGTTGAGACTTTTCCCGTTCTCACTCCGGGGAAAGGCATGGATTAGCTAGAGAGACTCCCCAATCATTCCATCACAACTTGGGATGAGTTGGCGGATAAATTTATTGCTAAATTCTTCTCATCCGGGCACATGGCGACACTTCGAGATGAGATATTGGCTTTCAAGCAAGAACCCACGGAACCTTTGCGTGAGATTTGGGAGCTGTTTAGAACAATGGTGAATGAATGCCCAAACAACGATATGACCAAGGCAATGATTCAACAAACCTTCTATCGGGGCATCAATACGACAAATCAATGCATAGTCAATCAATTGGCCGGGGGTAATTTCATGAAGTTGTCTTATGACGAAGCTTGCGAGATTCTTGATGAGATGGCGGATACATCTTTCGCATGGCAAAGTAGAGCCAATGTTCCCCAAGGTAACCCTACAGTTATCCATTTGCATAAGGAGTTACACGACCATGGATAGGCTATGGCGGAGTTGACAACTACTATGAATCAATTGGCTAATGCACAGTTGCAACAAGTCCAAAACCCTCGCCAAGTGAATGCTATGGAAAGTGTTAATTATCTTACCAACAAGAGAAGGCAAAGGAGGCAACAAAATCAAGGGAATTCCATGCAATTTGATGATGAGTGTGATGGGTTTCAAAATGATGGCTATGATGAGCAAAATGAAGAGGTACGGTATGTTAATAACTATCAAGGCAATAGAGGCAACTCTTCAAACCAACAATGGCGACCTCAAGGTAATTG
>NW_017676750.1:26514-39794 GCF_001879085.1 Nicotiana attenuata
CTGGAGCATGGGTACAAAAGAGGTAAAATTGACAGCACTTTGTTCCTAAGGGAAAAAGGCTTGCAGATCAAACAAAGTCCAAATGGAACCATGATTCATCAGCAGAAGTATACAAAAGAACTAATCAAGAAGTTCAAAATGGAAGACTCTAAAGAAATAGATACACCTATTGCAACTGCCACTAAATTAGATATTGATGAACCCGGTTCATCAGTTGATCAAAAGTTGTATAGGGGTATGATTGGTTCACTCTTGTATCTTACTGCCAGCAGACCTGACATTGTTTTCAGTGTAGGACTTTGTGCTCGTTTTCAAGCTAATCCTAAAGAGTCTCACTTGACTGCTGTCAAGAGGATATTGAGATATCTGAAGGGGACTAGTGAATTGTGCCTATGGTACCCTAAAGGTAGTAATTTCGATCTAGTAGGTTATGCCGATGCTGACTATGCAGGTTTCCTAGTGGATAGAAAAAGCACCTCAGGTATGGCTCACTTTCTTGGTTCATGTCTTATATCATGGGCTACCAAGAAACAAAATTCAGTAGCCCTATCTACTGCTGAAGCTGAGTATGTGGCTGCAGCTTCTTGTTGTGCTCAACTACTGTGGATCAAACAACAATTAGTAGACTTTGGTATAAAAGTGGGATGCATACCAATATTCTGTGATAACACTAGTGCTATAAGTATGACAAAGAACCCTGTTCATCATAAAAGGACCAAGCACATAGATGTTAGACACCACTTCTTGAGAGATAATTATGAGAAAGGATTAATCTCAATAGAATTCTGTGCTACTGACAAACAAATAGCTTACATCTTCACCAAAGCACCGAATAGGGAAAACTTTGAAAGGAACAGGTTGGAATTAGGGATGATTAAGATCACCTAAAAGGAACCGGTTCAAAAATGACAAATGAAAAAAAATTTGTAAAAAAAAAATGTAAAAAAAAACATTTTTGGTTAGAAGTTCTGATTTTATGTAAATATCTAGACTAATTCTTACTCAGTCTCATACTCTAATCAGTATACTCCTGTGACGTGTGTTTATATTAATTCATTGATCTCTTACAAAGTTTTTTTTCTATTCTGATATATGAGGCATAATCAAGAGGAGTTCTACTTGAAGAACCTGGTTCATCAGTATATGCTCATGAGAAAAGGTCAGGTATGTTTCTATACTTTGCACAATTAGAAAAATAAATATTCCAATTATGAGCAGAAGTCCTATCCTAACCAAACTCCTAAAAATCTGACCGTTGTGCATTGAACCAGTTTCATTCTCTTCGAATTCTAAATAAAACGGGATTATCTCCGTAAAACTAGCGTCGATCAATTACCTCTGAAAGACCGGAGTCCTAATGAGATTAGACCTCTGATTGACCACTGCAAAAGACTGCCATTACTGCACCTAATCATACTTTACTTTAAATACACTCCACATATTCCTACTTCACTCCATAACCGTCATTAAGTGTTAAACCCCTGATCATCCTCCATCTCTCCAAAATTCTCCAAAATTCCCAAAAAAATCCTCCAAAAATTCTCCGCCATGACTAACTCTCAAGAAAATCCTTTAACTCCCCCACCAGTATCTCCTAATACATCTTCATCTGTACCTCCTAGCGACAACCCTAAACCAAGATTCCACAGGCAGAAAATGTTGGCTAGAAAGACTGTTGCTACTGGTGTTTTGAGAACAGCTCTCAACGAAAAATTGAAAGCGAGTCAAAGAGGGGGAAGCTCTGAAAAAGAATCATCTGACTCAAGTTCTGAGTCTGAAGATTTTGTCTCGGCAAGTGATGGAGAAGAACGTGGGTCTTCTGAATCAGACAAAAATCAAGAAACTCCTAAAGAGGTAAATACATGCTATGTTTTTTCTGATGTAGTGGAGAAAGTAGATGATAGGTTTGTGTTGGTGGGGTCTGTGAGAGATGTAAGTGAGGGAGAATCGAAGAAGAAGGGAAAGAAAAAGAAAGGTGAAATTCTTGCAATTTGTGGAGGAGTTGAGGAAAGTGGCACCAAGGCAGGGGGAAGTGAAACTGGAGAGGCTGCTGAAGGCCTAGTACACCTGAGTGAACAATTAGATGAACACGGTTCATATGTGGAAGAAACTTTGGCTGATATTCTGAAAAAGGTGGGAGAAAGCTATGATCCCAAGAAGCGCAAAGCTTCTTCTCAAAAGGCTCCAACTGCTTCTAAGCCAACAAAAAAGAGCAAGGTGTCATCTCCTAAGTCTACTGTCTCTTCAGTACCAAAGGTGAAAGCTACTAGAAGCAGGGTAAAGCAAAGTGAAGCTGAGTTGCAGAAATCCTTAGAGGCAAGCAAGAAAAAGAACAAGGAAAAGGGAAAAGCTAAAGTTCTGGAAAGTTCTGTGGCTGCAGAAGAAGAGGAGGAGAAGATGGAACTGGTCCATCAGGAAAGAGGTACAACTGGGAAGGTTCCCACTCCTACACCAAAGAAATCCAAGACTTCTACCAAGAAGTCTTCAAAATCTATCTCTGCTGAACCCTCCCTAGCAAAAAGAACCAGGTCTGCAGTCAAAGGAAAACAAGTAAAAGTTCCTGAAGAAGAAGAAGCTTGGAGTGGAGAAGAAGAAGAAGAGGAATATGAGAAAGAGCAGGACAGGTTTGTTCTTTTTGGAAAAAGAAAAATATTGAAAGGAAGAATTCTAAAAGACCTAGAGGAGCCAGGCATGAAAAGATTGGTTGATGCACTGGAAGCACAGGGTTGGAAGGACATGGTTCTTCAACTGGATGGCAGGCTGGCAAGAAAAGAGCTGGTAGAGTTTATGGCAAATGCCACAGTAGTGAATGGGGTTGTTACAAGCTTGGTGAGAGGAGTAAAGGTGCAGTTTGATGCACCTAAATTAGGCGGAATTATAGACATACCCTGTGAGGGCTATGATGACTATACTCGGCAAAGATGGCCTTGTCTAGATTCTCTCCCTTTTGCTCTCCAAATCACCAGAAATTTCTGTGATACCAAGTCTGCTGAAGAAGTGCCTGAGGCTAGATTTGTGCAAAAGAGTGAAATGAAGCCTGAGCACAAGGTACTTTTTGAGTTTGTGAACAAGTGTTTGCTGCCCAGACAGGAGAGAAGGCACACTGCAAATTATATGGACCTGGTCCTTCTGGAGTGTCTTGTGACAGGAAGGCAGATTAACTGGCCTGCTTTCATTGTCAAGCTGCTGGATAGAGTGATAAATGGCTCCAAGGCTCATGACACACCTTATGGGTTTATACTGACAACTGTCTTGGACAAGTTAGATGTGCCATTGAAAAAGTGGGAGATGGCCTCCAGCAAAGAGCACTTTGGAATCAAAACTCTGCAGGCTTGTCATTATCTGCTAAGTGTAACCCCAGTTGAACCTGGTTCATCCGTGAAGACTCCTGTGAACAACAAAGTTAGGGCATTGGTTCTAGAATGTGGAACAAAAGATGCAGAAATTGCTAGGCTCCAGGCTCGCATTGCTGAACTAGAAAGTGAAAGAAATGGTCTCAAAGATGAGCTAGCAAAGGAAAAAGAAAAGAGTGAAGGGATGCTCCAAACAATGCTCAATATCCTTCAATCCCAACCCTCTAGTTCCTCCAAGCCCTAGAACCAGTTTAGAAACCCCTTCAGTGACCTAGATTCGGGACTTTTCACTATTTTTTTGCTCATGGTTGGATGTTTGTTTTTCTTTTTGTGGTCTGTTATGTAGAAACACCCCCTAATCAATGAAAATATGCTTTGTTTTCTCTTGTTATATGATACTTCTGATCTAAATAGTTAAAAAAATTTTGTGAAGTTGATTATTGATTAACTATATCATGTTTTCACTTGCAGTTGCCCCAGTGGCCATGAGTATTAATTAACATCTGGGATTCATATAATATGCAACTTTTCGATGATGCCAAAAGGGGGAAGAGATATTGTGTTTTACTTTGTATTCTGAAATAAAGTGATATTGATAACCTGATTAAACCAGGTTCTTAATGATAAGTTGATTAGTTAAATTAAAGTGTGAAAATTAAGCTGAGTTCCACAGGGTCTCTGATCAATAAAAGCACAGAGTTTGTCATCATCAAAAAGGGGGAATTTGTTGGCCCAAGTTCAGATGAAGTTTTGAAGATTGACAAAATGAACTCAACCATGAACCAGGTCCATCATGTGAGACATACACAGTGTTGATATATTTATTCATGTGTCAGACGTGTCAACATAAGTCTCAAGGGTCAGCAACAATCAGTAACAATATCTTTAGAGTTGATCGAAAAGGTTGCATAGGATAAGGAGTTGAAGTCTCCTTATGTAAAGAGAACTACATCCTGATCAAGGATAAGGATTGGAGTTTGAAGTGTACCAGGACTCGAATTTGATGAAGGATCAGCAATTCGAGTTTTAATCAAACTCTGATTACTAACTCTATAAATAATAAAGATTGTTCTCTTTTACAGGTGGATTGCACATACGCAGAAGTTAAACTAAATTGAGAGCAAAAGAGCTAGGCGAATTTTGCAAGCAATTTATGTGTGATTCAAGTGTGAAAATCTGAAGCTACATGAACCAAGAGTGAAGAACCAATTCCATTGTGTCTTTCTTTATTTCTAGTTCAATTGAAGTAGGTGTTTTTCATATTGTACCTTTCAACTTTATCTAGAAGCAATTATAATAGGTATATTGAGTATTCAAGTTAGAGTTAACTTGAAGGTGTCGCAACAGTTGAGGCTATGTGCCACACTGGGATTAGAGTTTAATCCTTAGGTTTACAAGAGTTTGTAAATGCTGTTTTTGGCTCAGTGATTTTAGTGGAAGTTTGGGAAAATTCTACTGAGTAGTAGGTCGTGGTTTTTTCACCTTTTGAGCCAGGTGTTTTCCACGTAAAAATCTCTGTGTTCTTTATTTTATGCACTCTTAATTCCGCAAACAGTTATAGTAAGTATATCTAGAAGAACCAGGTTCTTCTAGTGCGAAAATTAGGTACCACACAAATCACCCCCCCCCCCCTCTTGTGTGGTATTGACATTTAGAACATCAGTGGCAACCACCCTGCTTCCCCGTACTGGTTCCTTTTCAACCTTCTCTCAAAGAGATACTTTCTTTGTCTACTGCCTTGTCACCAAACTCAAAATCAAGCTTTCCTCTTGGGTTATCAATTTCATGATAGAAAGTGCTGAAGATCCCACTAGCTTACCCTATGGCATGGCCATCACTCATATTCTGGAAGCCCATCAAATTTCCCTGTCCAACTATCCCTTCATCACTGTCTCCAAGTCCTAAAATTCTAGAGCCTTTGCTAGTATGGGCTATGTCAGTATCAAAGGCTCCTGGGTTAAGAAAGGCGAGAGTGAAACAAAGCAGGCCGTTATAGAACCCAAACCTTCACCCGTTGTTCCTCCTCCTAATCTTGACAGTTCTGAGTTTAGTGAAAAGCTTTGTGCTATTAACTCCCAACTCTTTGACATCAAGAACCTTCTCACTGCCACTCAGTCTACTGTTGGTGACATTCATGCTATTTCCAAGGAAACAGGGTCTGACATGTCCAAAATTAGAGTTGCTGTTCTCAGAGTGAGGGAGAATGTTGTCAAAGCTTTCAAGGAGATTCACGACAGGCTGGATGGTGTGAGCGTCTCTGCGAATGCAAGCTTCGAACAGTTAAATGAGGCCATCTGCAACACCCTTACCTATTTCCTGCGCCGCTAGTGTGGTTGTTTTTAAGACAATGTGTTTTGCCGTGGTTTTTTTTTAGACAATTTGTTGTGCTGCTTTTGTGGGCTGTGGTTTAAGCCCTTGGATAGTTCTGTTTTTTGCTGCTTTTGTGGGCTGTGGTTTAAGCCCTTGGATGCTCTCTTTACCTCCTCTGTTTTAATGCTATCTTTTCAGTTCTCGTCTTATTCCCTCTTTGCTGATGACAAAAAGGGGGAGAAAATCTATATTGTACAGGTAGCATATATATTGTACAGGTACAGCGAAGAAGTAGAAGTCGACTGGTCTGTTCCCTAGTCAAGTCGACTGCATACATTGAGGGGGAGTATCATGGACGAGTCAAGTCGACTGCATACATTGAGAGGGAGTAAAACACAGGGAAGTCGACTGGTGTTTACTTCTTTATATTACTATATTATTTTGACATCATCAAAAATGGGGAGATTGTTAGATCCTATTTTAATGATGCAAATAATATACATGTGCAGAAAATCAATTACAAGAAGTAAAGGTGAGACCACAAGACTGCTGGAGTAATTCATGATGTATAAGGGAGAAATCAATTAACAGAGATTACCATACAATCAGCGAATCTGGACAACTAAGGAAAGGACTCGCGAATCTGGACGGAATCCAATCAACAAGTCAATCAGCAAAGAGCAGCGATTAGCTGAGTTGGAGAGAATCAAATAAGCCTTAAGTTAAGGCACAAATCAAGGGCAACATCACGGGAGATTGAAAGATATGAGGAGATTGGTACGCGACTAAGTTTGGAAGAACCAACAATCAAGGAGCAGTCTTCACTCTTATCTCTGCTGAAGGAAAGCAATCAAAGAGAAGCAACGTCTCACTACCTTATTCTTGGAAAGAATCAATTCTTTCCAAGGATCAAATCTCTTGGGTTGTCAAGCCTCTACCATCCATCAAAGTATTTACACCCCGTCATAAACCCTAGTCGATATACTTTGATCGAACCAAAATCACTCTCTTTATTCTACTGCAAACAAGCATTGTAGTTCACTTAGATCTGCTGTGTAACAAGTCAGGGAAAGAAAGAGAGCATAACACTGGTGAGGCATTGTATTAAAAACGAGTGCTAGAGAAACTGGGTGAAAACTCACAACAACTGTACTCGGAGAAACACTTTTACTAAAGAGAACTCACTTGCAACCCAAGGGGACTGGACTAGGATTCACATTGAATCTGAACAGTATAAAATCCTGGTGTCTTTAATTCCTGCAATTACTTTCTACAATTTACTTTCCTTTACTATATCTGCTGAATTATCACATCTAGTTGACTACTCTAGAAATAAGTCAACTAATAAGCAATTAAGTTTAAATATTTACAATTCACCCCCTCCCCCTCTTGTACTTTCAATTGGTATCAGAGCAAGGCTCACATTTTACTTTTGCCTAACAGCTTGTGAGAAAAGATCATGGCAAGTCAGGTTATCATACGAGCTCTTTTTCAGGAAGGAACTTCACAAGTTAGACCAACTTCAATGGACAACATTTCTCTCACTGGAAAGTACGAATGGAAATCTTTGCTAAAGCTTACGTGTCAAAGTCTCGAGAGTCATCAAAAAGGGAAACTATCCCTTACCAGCTAGCACTCCACCACTTGCTGACCCTAAAGATATTGATTCATACTCAAAGGAGCAACTGGAAGCGGTACAAGTAAATAACAAGGCAAGAAATCTGCTTCATAACGCTATAAGTGGTGAAGAATACGAGAAAATATCGAGTTGTGAAACATCCAAAGAGATGTGGGACAAACTTGAGGTCACCTATGAGGGAACCAGCAAAGTAAAGGAAACACATATCAACATGCTGGTTCATGATTACGAACTCTTCTCAATGAAAGAAGGAGAATCCATTGAAGAGATTTTTGCCAGGTTTAGCAAAATAATTAGCGACTTAAAGGCATTTGAGAAGCCCTACACCAGTGGTGATCAAGTCAGAAAAATTCTCAGAAGTCTGCCAACCACTTGGCAGACCAAAGTAGTCACACTGGAATCTCAAGACCTAAACAAATTATCCTATGATGAACTACAAGGAGAACTCATTGCTTTCGAAAGAACGCATCTAAAAAAGACAAATCAAGAGGAGAAAAAGAAAATAGTTGCGTTCAAAACCTCTACTAAAATGGCTGAAAATGAAATTGATGATCCTTAAGCTCTGCAAGAAGAGATTGCTATGATGTCTAGGAATATGGATGGGCTGATGAGAAGATACAGGAACACAAAGAAAGGAAGATTCCCACCAAGACGATCCAGGCAATACAACGAACAGGATAAGAACGATGGAAAATGCTACGAATGTGGAAAATTTGGGCATATTCAAGCTGAATGCCCAGAACTGAAAAGGAAGATCTCTAGAGGCTTCAAAAAGAACAAATCCTTCGGAAGCTGGAGCGATGAAGATGACTCTGACCACGAAGAAATAGCAAATCTTTGCTTCATGACAATTCTGGAAAATGAAATGAACAAAACTTCAGGTTGCTGGACAGATGAAGATGATTCAGATGACGAGAATGAAAACTGTTTCATGGCACGAGGTGAAACTAGTGAGGTAAGATCTTATGATTGTGAAAGATGTAATGAATTGCAGGATATCCTTGATTCAACCTTGAAAGAGTCTCAAAAAATGATGAATGAACTTAAGAGACTCACTAGGGAAGTTAAAGACTGGAAACTCAAACATGAAGTATGTGAAATCGAAAAGGAAGTACTTCAAGAAGAGTTTGAGGATTTGCAAATGCAGCTCAACAACTTGCGCAAATCCACCAGTCATAGTTCTGTTAGGTCAAACCAGACGACTTACAAGTCGACTGGAAAGGAACCAACCAGAACCAAGTCGATCAGTCGGTCGAACCAGATGACTTACAAGTCAACTGGGAAAGAACCAGCTAGAACAAAGTCGGCTAGTTCCGACATTTATGAAAGACCTATAAGCAGGTCTGAAGCTAAGTGTCATTACTGTAATAAAAGTGGGCATAAATATTCCTTTTGTCATTTTCATAAATCAAATATGTCAGGATGGGTTTAGAAACCAAAAAGTTCTGAACCTAGTAACACTAACCCTCCAGGACCCAGGCAAGCTTGGGTACCTAAAAGAAAGTAATCATCTTGTCTTGCAGGAACACCACAGAGTAAGCCACAAAGGAAAATGGTATCTAGACAGTGTGTGTTCCAGTCATATGGCAGGTGACAAAAACCTGTTCAAAGAAGTTACAAAAATCGATGGAGGAAGTGTTAAATTCGGGGACGATTCAAGGGGCAAAATAGTCGGTACTGGAACAATTCCTTTCAATAACAATTGTGACATTACTGAATTTTATCTCGTCGATGGCCTAAACTACAATCTCTTGAGCATAAGTCAACTCTGCGACTCAGGATATGAGGTAAAGTTTAAGAAAACAGGATGTGCTATTGAAGATGAATCAGGTAAGATAATCCTTCCTGGAAAAATGTATGGAAATGTTTATATACTTGATGGTTTTGAAAAGATAGATGGCCGTATTTGCTTATCCTCTATGTCTGATGATCCATGGATATGGCATAGGAGACTTGGTCATGCCAGCATGCATTTGATTGAAAAACTGTCCAAACATGAATTAGTTATTGGTTTTTCCAAATTGAATTTTTCTAGAACTCATATTTTTGATGCATGTCAAATGGGTAAGCAGACCAGAAATTCTTTCAAAAACAAAGATATAGTGTCTACTTCAAAACCTTTGCAATTAATTCATATGGACTTATTTGGGCCTACTAGAACTGATAGCATAGGAGGAAAGAGGTATGCTTTTGTTATTGTTGATGATTATTCACGTTTCACTTGGGTAATCTTCTTTTCTCATAAGGATGAAGCCTTAAGAAATTTTGAAGTTTTCTGCAAAAGGGTTGAAAGATAAAGGGGACACCTGGTTTCAACTATTCAGAGTGACCATGGAGGAGAATTTGAAAGCAGAGCATTTGAAGAATTTTGTAATGATCAAGGATACACTCATAATTTTTCTGCACCACGCTCACCACAACAAAATGGGGTTGTGGAAAAAAAGAACAGAACCCTTCAAGATATGGCAAGAATCATGTTACTAGAACACTCATTGCTAAACCACTTCTGGGCAGAAGGTGTAAGTACAACATGTCACATCCTCAACCGTTGCCTCATAAGGCCAATACTGAAGAAGACCCCATATGAACTTTGGAAAGGTAAACGTCCGAATATCAGTTACTTCCATCCCTTTGGAAGCAATGTTTCATTCAATAACGGTAAGGATAATCTTGGAAAGTTTGATCCAAGAAATGACGAAGGTATTTTTCTAGGTTATTCATTAAATAGCAGATCTTTCAGAATCTTTAATAAACGTACTTTATGTGTGGAAGAATCTGTACATGTTATATTCGATGAAAATAATCCCTTGGTCGAGAAAGGAATTACTGCAGGTGACGAAGATCAAACTCAAGAAGCTCAAGATAAAGGAGAATGACAGGAGTCGACTAATACACCTGCTGTGACCGAGTCAACTAGTGAAAATAGAAGCAATATACCAGATCCACAAATCGAGTAGACTACAAATGCAGTTCGTCCAAATGAATGGAGAAGCGAGCCTGAATATCCTCAGAAATTCATTATAGGGGATCCAAACGAAGGAATAAAAACCAGGGCAGCTCTCAAAAAGAAAGGAAACATTGCATTGATTTCTCAAATTGAGCCAAAAAAGATAGAGGAAGCACTGAAAGATTCAAGCTGGGTGCAAGCCATGCAAGAAGAGCTAGATCAGTTCAGCAAGAATCAAGTATGAAAACTAATACCCAAACCTGATAATGTGTCTGTAATCGGAACAAAGTGGGTGTTTAGAAATAAATTGAACGAGGATGGAAAGGTCATAAGAAACAAATCTAGACTAGTTGCTCAGGGCTAGTCACAACAAGAAGGAATCGACTATGATGAAACTTTCGCCCCAGTAGCTCGTTTGGAGTCTATACGAATTCTTCTGGCATACGCTTCTTTTAAAGGATTCAGGCTGTTTCAAATGGATGTTAAAAGCGCCTTTTTAAATGGATTTATCGAGGAAGAAGTATTTGTGAAACAACCTCTAGGCTTTGAGGATTCAAAATTTCCATACTATGTATACAAGCTCACTAAAGCACTGTATGGGTTGAAACAAGCTCCACGTGCCTGGTATGATAGGCTGAGAACCTTTCTTATTGATCATGGCTTTACAAGAGGTAAAATAGACACTACTCTATTTATTAAACGACCATCAGAAGGTAACCTCATTATTCAAATTTATGTTGATGACATTATATTTGGTAGTGCTAACCCTCTTATGTGCAAGGAATTTTCAAATCTTATGCAAAGCGAATTCGAAATGAGCATGATGGGTGAGCTCACGTTCTTCCTTGGGCTACAAATTCAACAATCTGAAGAAGGAACTTTTATATGTCAGACCAAATATACAAAAGAGCTGATTCAAAAATTTGGTATGAACAATGCAAAATCAGTTGGCACTCCAATGAGCCCCGCTACAAATCTAGACAAAGATGAACAGGGCACTCCTGTTGATGAAACCAAATATCGGGGAATGATTGGATCATTGCTATATCTGACAGCAAGTCGACCAGATATTATGTTCAGCGTATGTAAATGTGCCAGGTTTCAGTTAGCTCCCAAGGAGTCAAATTTGACGGCTGTAAAGAGAATCATTCGATATCTCATTGGAACTGTATCTCATGGACTAATGTATCCTCGCTCTAACTCTTTTAAATTAGAAGGTTTTTCAGATGCTGATCTTGCAGGTGATAAAGAAGATAGAAAAACCATAAGCGGCACATGTCAATTACTAGGAAAGTCATTAATATCCTGGAATAGTAAAAAAGCAAGCATCAGTCGCATTGTCCACTACGGAAGCTGAATACATTGCTATTGGATAATGTTGTGCACAACTACTGTGGATGTCTCATCAATTAGGTGACTATGAACTCTCGTTTAAACTTATACAAATTTTTTGTGATAATTCTAGTGCCATTTGTCTTTCAAAAAATCCTGTGCGTCATTCTAGAGCAAAGCATATAGATATTAAGCATCACTTTATTAGAGATCATGTTCTTAAGGGAGACATAGAAATATCTCTTGTTGGAACTTCTGCTCAACTAGCTGATATTTTTACTAAGCCTTTATTAGAAGAGAGATTTTGTACTTTGAGAAATTTACTTGGTATTATTCGCACTTCTAATAACTCATAGGACCTATGTGCTCAGTTAACTTTAATGGTTATAATTTTCCTTTTCCCATGCTTTAATTACGCCTCCGTTTTTTTCCCTCTCTTTTCTCTTCTTTCACATCAGTTCGCAGTTTGAAGATGGAAAGCCAATCATCACGTCTTCTCAACTGACAACTTTTCCTTTCCTGTACTCAACCGTCAAAACCCTCTTCTTAAGTCAGAAAACCCCTTCAGCCACTCTAATCTCCATCTCCTCTCCAAAAGTTATCTATCAAAGCCATTCTCTACAATGGCGAAACACTCCAAAAATCCCTCTGCCTCTACCAGAAAGAGTACCCGTTCCAAAGCAAAACCCCCTTCTGCGCCCCCTGAGCAAGTAGACTTAGGGTCTGATCTCTCTGAAGGCTTCGCCTCATCTCAGGGAGATTTCTCTGAACACTCACAACTTCTAGGAGAAAAGGCTTTAGGCAAGCGTCCCATGGAAGAACCCCCTATTTTGTCCACCCCAAAGAAATCAAAGGTTGATTTCTCTGCCTCACTCGAGTCTGACCTAAATTTCTGGGATCCCCCAAATAGGGATCTTTTCATTACCCTAAAAGACAAGCCCATCGCTCATGGAAGGGTTGTCGATCTTGATGACATGGAAGCCCTTAACTATAAGGTCAAAGAACTTTTTGTTTATCAAGGGTGGGCAAAGTTCCTCTCTATTCCTCCGCCTAAGGTATATGAACCCCTAGTCAAAATGTTTTATGCCAATCTTCGCTCTAGTAAACCTGATAGGTTGGAATCTCTAGTGCTAGGTAAGCGCATTGTTCTTGATTGTACCCTGTTTGACTCACTTTTTTCAGTGTCGTTGTTCTGGTTTTCCTACTCTGTTTAAAAACATCTGGCCTGATGACTTCGAAATATCTTTTGACCAAGCCAAACAGTGTATTGCTGAGTGTCCCTCTGAAACCCTTCTAAGTTTGAAGTGTACCAGGACTCGAATTTGATGAAGGATCAGCAATTCGAGTTTTAATCAAACTCTGATTACTAACTCTATAAATAATAAAGATTGTTCTCTTTTACAGGTGGATTGCACATACGCAGAAGTTAAACTAAATTGAGAGCAAAAGAGCTAGGCGAATTTTGCAAGTAATTTATGTGTGATTCAAGTGTGCAAATCTGAAGCTACATGAACCAAGAGTGAAGAACCAATTCCATTGTGTCTTTCTTTATTTCTAGTTCAATTGTAGTAGGTGTTTTTCATATTGTACCTTTCAGCTTTATCTAGAAGCAATTGTAATAGGTATATTGAGTATTCAAGTTAGAGTTAACTTGAAGGTGTCGCAACAGTTGAGGCTGTGTGTCACACTGGGATTAGAG
>NW_017676751.1:0-822 GCF_001879085.1 Nicotiana attenuata
GATAGCTGCCGCATCTGTTATGGTAGCCTCAGAGATGATAAGAAATGGATTCTTGCCCGGAAAGGGGTTAGGTGCTTCACTGCAGGGGATCATACAGCCGGTGTCTCTCCCCGGAAATCTAGACACCTTTGGGCTAGGTTTCAAACCCACTTCAGCTGACATAAAAAGATCCAAAAAGATGAAAAAGAGAGTGTGGACCCTTCCAAAACCTATTCCCCGCCTTTCCCGTTCCTTCGTCCAGCCTGGTACTAAACAACGCCCAGCAACAGCAATACCAAATTCTGTGGTGATAGAACCTGATAAGGAGATGCTCGCAAGGTTTGAAAAGGTGTTCGATGAAGTGAATATGGTGGAACCCGGCGAAGGCCCGAGTGAATTTGATGTGCAGTTCATGGGATCTCAGGCTAAGCTCAATAACTGGGAAGCTACTCCTCTTCCAATTCGGAAGGAGTCGTGGTAGTTAGTTTTTGATTTTTCTTTGAGTATTAAATCTGGATTATTTCCAGGGTTTTAATTCAGATTTCTATGTTCCGTCCATTTTGGATGAGTTAAACCTTGTTATCTTACAATTATAATGAAATGCAATTTCCTCTTTTCTTCTCTCCTGATAGTCTTTATTTTTGTTTTCTTTTCTCTTTTGTACAGTCCCTTTTACGCTGATTTCAATGATGTGTCATGGATAAGGAGTCGCCGGTCTAGTCTTGATAATCAATGTGAAATAGTAATACAGGAAATTGAGTGTAAGGATGGAGGGGAATACGATAATGCGGAAGCTTTGGAAGAAATCAGTAAAGAGTTAAATCAATTTGAGGAAAAACCCAA
>NW_017676751.1:5000-5733 GCF_001879085.1 Nicotiana attenuata
CCAGATAAAAATTACTGTAAATCATCTGGAGAAGATTGCGAATAGATTTTTGAGGTAAATAGGGTGACATTTTCTGATGACGAGTTACCATTGGAAGGAACTGAACATAATAGAGCTTTGTACCTCACAGTGAGGTGTGAAAATTCCGTGGTGACTCGGGTGTTAATTGATAACGGGTCTAGTGCCAACATTTGCCCTCTTTCTACTCTAGAAAAGTTGCAAGTTGACAGGGAAAGAATTCATAAAAACAGCATCTGTGTACGGGAATTTGACGGCGGAGGGAAAGACACAGTGGGAGATATTGTGTTGGAACTAACAATAGGACCTGTGGAATTCACGATGGAGTTTCAAGTGCTCGATGTTAGTGTTTCCTACAATCTTTTATTGGGACGGCCCTGGATTCATGCCGCAAATGCAGTACCATCTACTTTGCATCAAATGGTCAAGTTTGAATGGGATCGGCAGGAGATCGTGGTCCACGGAGAGGACCATTCTTGTAACACTATCACATCCTTCGAGGAAGTTGAAAATGATAAAGGTCCGTGGGTGTACCAAGTCATGGACACAGTGCTAGTTGATAAAATCCCGGAAGGGGAATGTGTTCCTGGGCCCAAGATAGCTGCCGCATCTGTTATGGTAGCCTCAGAGATGATAAGAAATGGATTCTTGCCCGGAAAGGGGTTAGGTGCTTCACTGCAGGGGATCATACAGCCGGTGTCTCTCCCCGGAAATC
>NW_017676751.1:10714-10937 GCF_001879085.1 Nicotiana attenuata
AATCAGGCGCCCACCTGGAGAACAAGGGAATACTTTTCAAGTTTTAGCAATCAGGCGCCCACCTGGATAACAAGGGAATATTTTTCAAAATTTCAGCAATCAGGCGCCCACCTGGAGAACAAGGGAATACTTTTCAAGTTTTAGCAATCAGGCGCCCACCTGGATAACAAGGGAATACTTTTCAAGTTTTAGCAATCAGGCGCCCACCCGGATAACAAGGGAA
>NW_017676751.1:26527-32270 GCF_001879085.1 Nicotiana attenuata
TAGCCTAAGCTATGAGTTCAAAAGGTCCTATCTATATCTTCTAACTTGCTCTTTGTGTGGCCTTGAACTTGTATTCTTCCACTGGAATTCTTGCGTTGTTGCCTTGCATTGTGATTGTAGATGTTTCACCATTCCTCCGAGTGACGTTTGACTGCTGCAATTGCAATATGCGCCTCTATTCTCCAGGCGGGCTCCTGATTGCTGACGCTTGAAATATATTCCCTTATTCTCTAGGTGGGCTCCTGACTGCAACGCTTGAAATGTATTCCCTTGTTCTCCAGGTGGGCGCTTGATTGCTAAAACTTGAAAAGTATTCCCTTGTTCTCCAGGTGGGCGCCTGATTGCTGAAATTTGAAATGTATTCCCTTGTTCTCCAGGTGGGCGCCTGATTGCTAAAATTTGAAATGTATTCCCTTGTTCTCCAGGTGGGCGCCTGATTGCTAAACTTGAAAGTATTCCCTTGTTCTCCAGGTGGGCGCCTGATTGCTAAAACTTGAAATGTATTCCCTTGTTCTCCAGGTGGGCGCCTGATTGCTGAAATTGAAAAGTATTCCCTTGTTCTCCAGGTGGGCGCCTGATTGCAACAAAATAAACAAAGAAAACTTCTGCCCCTGTTTCAATCAAAGAAAAATTTGTTAATGTAAAATGGTGATTAGCTGCTGGCATTCTTGTTGGCCATGCTCCCGCTTCCGACTTCACCCTGACTTGCTTCCTGGACTTGCTTTGACTTTCCACGATTTCCCAATTGACTTTCAACCCTCAAATCTCGATGACCCACATGTTTTACTTCATATTACTGTTTGGTGTTCCTGTTCCTTTCTTGTGAACCTTGCCGCTTCCTTGCAAACATCTGATTATTCCACTGATTTTTATTGGTCCTTCATGTTTTACTCTCTTTTGACATGTCCCCAACTTGTTGTGCCACCCAACTGGGAAGCTGGTAGTTAGCTTTGACATCCTTCTTTTGTTTTTGAATAGAACTGACACTAAAACGTCTTATAGACAGATTTTAAGAAAAATGAAATGCAATGACCTTGAAGGTTTTGAGGATAGAAAAACTCTGAAAATGAATGAGTGGTAATGAAGAAAAAGGACAGGACTTACCTGAGCGGAAAGGGTGATTCTATTGATCGTGCCATGCATTTTGGATCCCAGCCTAGTCTGTCCAAACAATAAATTGTCAATTACCACCCTTGCTGTCTCATACTTCCACGCCCGACTCTTACTGAAACCCAAACCTTGCTTCTTTCACCATATTTCAAACATCTTTCAACCATAGACTTCCTTCATTTGCACATCTGAAGACTCACTTTCGCCTTACGGTGCCCATGAGGGTTTTCACCAATAAGACTCTCTCATATTTAATATCTCTCAAACTCACTTCGCCTTACGGTGCCCGTGAGGGTTTTCACCAGTAAGACTCTCTCATTTCATCATTTTCCTTCTGGCGCCAGAGTGTTGTCCCCAATAAGAATCACTTTACTTGCTTGCGTTGACATTTCTTAAGATTGATCAGAAGGTCTTTCTTTGGACCGTAATGTGGCTTTGGATGGGTTTTAGAAAGAAAGGTATAAAAGCTCAAAATAATTCAAACGTTGGTTCAATATTACAACTTTTGGAATCATATCTCTTGCGGCAACCATAACTTCTGCCCTAGTTCCTTTCTTGGGGAATTCTCGGATTTTCTTTTGCTGTGACTGAACCTCAGTGAAGCTGCCTACGTACCCTTTCGGGATCAAGTCAAACGTAGTTCAGGCATAAAACTACGTTCGTTGTTGCGATCTTTCCTTTTCTTCCACTTTTGTTTTCTTTCCTTTCACTTCTTTTCTTTGCCTTTTCTTATTTTTCTGTTTTATTCACTATTCTTTTCTTTTCTTTTTTTTTCTTTTTCTTCTTTTTTTTTTCTTTTTTTTTTCTTTTTCCTTTTCACTGTTTTTCTCTTGTTTCTCCATTTTCTTTCCCTGCTCGGTCTTACGAGCTTTATTATTGATTCCAAAAGAGGGGTATGCAAGAAAGTAAGTAAGGCTCAAAGGGGTAACAAAGGATAAAGTGTTTAGATAGCAGAACAAAACGCCTTCGTCATTTCAATCTCAAAACATGCCAAATACAATCAGCTACACAAAGATAAAGAAATCATACATAATATCTCTTGACTGCATCAGAATTGATAGCCATTTCTACACATTTCCCTTCTACGTCCGTTAGATATAAAGCGCCATTGGACAAAACTCTGGTTACAACAAATGGCCCTTGCCAGTTTGGGGCGAACTTTCCTTTTGCCTCAGCCCAATGAGGTAGGATACGTCTCAGCACCAACTGCCCTACTTCAAACTTCCGCGGACGCACCTTCTTGTTATATGCTCTTGCCATTCTCTGTTGGTATAACTGACCGTGACACACTGCTGCCAATCTCTTCTCATCAATCAAACTTAGTTGTTCCAGGCCGGCTTTAACCCATTCATCATCATCAATCTCTGCCTCAGCGATGATCCGGAGGGACGGGATTTCGACTTTTGCAGGTATTACTGCTTCGGTTCCATACACCAATGAATAGGGAGTCGCTCCTACTGAAGTACGAACAGTAGTGCGATAGCCTAACAAGGCAAAAGGTAGTTTTTCATGCCATTGCCTTGACCCTTCGACCATTTTCCGAAGTATTTTCTTGATATTCTTGTTAGCTGCTTCGACTGCCCCATTTGCTTTAGGGCGATATGGGGTAGAATTGCGGTGCATGATCTTAAACTGCTGACATGTCTCGGCCATCAAATGACTATTAAGATTGGCACCATTATCTGTGATGATTACCTTCGGGATCCCAAACCGGCATATGATATTTGAATGTACGAAATCGACAACTGCCTTCTTAGTCACAGATTTGAAGGTTTTTGCCTCCACCCATTTAGTGAAATAATCAATAGCTACCAAAATGAATCTATGCCCATTTGATGCTGCTGGCTCAATCGGTCCAATAACATCCATTCCCCAGGCAACGAACGGCCATGGTGCCGACATTGTATGCAATTCAGAGGGCGGAGAATGAATCAAATCTCCATGTATCTGGCATTGATGACATTTGCGCACGAAACTGATGCAATTCCGTTCCATAGTAAGCCAATAATAACCTGCTCGGAGGATCTTTTTTGCCAGTATATATCCACTCATATGAGGTCCGTAAACTTCCGCATGTACCTCAGACATGATAACTGTCGCCTGTTTGGCATCTATGCATCTCAATAACCCAAGATCTGGAGTTCTCTTGTACAACACTCCTCCACTGAAGAAAAATCCGCTTGCCAAGCATCGAATTGCTCTCTTTTGATCCCCCGTAGCTTGTGTCGGGTATACTCCCATCCGGAGATATTCTTTTATATCATGGAACCATGGCTCACCATCAAACTCTTCTTCCACCACATTACAATAGGCATGCTGATCTCGAACCTGAATCTGTAACGGATCCATGTAAGCCTTGTCCGGATGATGCAACATAGATGCCAAAGTGGCCAAAGCGTCGGCAACCTCATTGTGCATCCTTGTAATGTGTTTGAAATATATGGATCGAAACCGCTGACGAAGTTCATGCAAACACTGCCGGTATGGTATGAGCTTCAAATCTCGTGTTTCCCACTCCCCCTGAATCTGGTGTACAAGAAGGTCCGAGTCACCCATGACCAAGATTTCCTGGACACCCATGTCTATGGCCAACCTCAACCCCAGGATACATGCTTCGTACTCAGCCATGTTATTGGTGCAATAGAAACGGAGTTGAGCAGTGACAGGGTAGTGTTGCCCTGTCTCGGAAATCAGTACTGCTCCTATTCCGACACCCTTGGCATTGACAGCTCCATCAAAGAAAAGTTTCCATCCCGGCTTCTCGACCTGTTCTAATTCTTCAACATGCATTACCTCCTCGTCCGGGAAGTATGTTTTCAAAGGCTCATATTCATCATCAACGGGATTCTCAGCTAGATGATCGGCCAGTGCTTGTGCTTTCATGGCGGTCCGAGTCACGTAGACAATATCAAACTCCGTAAGCAGGATTTGCCATTTCGCCAATCTCCCTGTGGGCATGGGCTTTTGAAAAATATACTTCAATGGGTCCAACCGAGAGATGAGATAGGTAGTATATGCTGACAAGTAATGTTTCAACTTTTGCGCTACCCAGGTTAAAGCACCACACGTCCTCTCGAGTTGAGTTTATTTTACCTCATATGATGTGAACTTCTTGCTGAGGTAATAAATCGCCTGCTCTTTCCTTCCTGTGATGTCATGTTGCCCCAGTACACAACCAAACGAATTGTCTAACACAGTCAGGTAAAGGATCAAGGGCCTTCCTGGCTCTGGCAGGACCAACACTGGTGGACTAGCCAAATACTTCTTGATCTTATCAAATGCTGCTTGACATTCGTCCGTCCATCTGACCGCAGCATCTTTATTTAACAACTTGAAAATGGGTTCACAAGTAGTTGTAAGCTGGGCAATGAACCTGCTGATGTAATTCAACCTGCCAAGCAAACTCATCACATCTTTCTTGTTCCTTGGCGGTGGTAGCCCTTGGATGACTTTGATCTTAGACGGGTCTAATTCAATACCGCGCCGACTTACCACGAATCCCAATAACTTCCCTGATGGAACTCCAAATGCACATTTTGCTGGATTAAGCTTGAGGTTGTACCTGCGGAGTCTCTGGAAGAATTTCCTCAAATCCATAACATGGTCACATTGTTTCCTCGACTTTATGATCACGTCGTCCACATAGACTTCGATTTCCTGATGTATCATGTCACGGAACATAGTAGTCATTGCCCTCATATACGTTGCCCCTGCGTTCTTCAATCCAAATGGCATGACCCTGTAACAATACGTCCCCCAAGGTGTGATGAATGTTCTCTTTTCCGCATCCTCCTCATCCATCAAAATCTGGTGATAGCCCGCGTAACAATCCACAAAGGAAGCAATCTCATGTTTGGCACAATTGTCAATCAACATATGGATGTTTGGAAGTGGGAAGTTGTCCTTCGGGCTTGCCTTATTGAGATCACGGTAATCAACACACACTCTGGTCTTCCCATCCTTCTTTGGTACAGGCACCACATTAGCTAACCAGGTAGGATATCGAGTAACTCGTATGACCTTCGCCTCAAGCTGCTTGGTAACCTCTTCTTTGATTTTCACACTGATATCTGTTTTAAATTTCCTCAACTTCTGCTTGACAGGCGGGCATTCCGAATGAACGGGCAATTTGTGGACCACCAAATCGGTACTTAAACCTGGCATGTCATCGTATGACCATGCAAAAACATCTTTGTATTCAAACAACAATTCAATTATCTCCTCCCTGAGTGGGGCTTCCAAATGGACACTTATTTTTGTTTCCTGAACATTCTCCCGATCCCCTAGATTGATTGCCTCTGTGTCATTCAAGTTAGGCTTGGGTTTTTCCTCAAATTGATTTAACTCTTTACTGATTTCTTCCAAAGCTTCCTCGTCATCGTATTCACTCTCGCCATCACACTCAATTTCCTGTATTACTATTTCACATTGATTATCAAGACTAGGCCGGAGACTCCTCATGCATGACACATCATTGAAACCAGCATAAAAGGGACTGTACAAGAGAGAAAAGAAAACAAAATAAAGGCGAATCAGGAAAGAAGAAAGGAGGACATTGCATTTCATTAGAATTGTAAGATAACAAGGTTTAACTCATCCAAATGGACGGAACATAGAATATGAATTACAAACC
>NW_017676751.1:35668-39788 GCF_001879085.1 Nicotiana attenuata
CCTTTGATTCCACTACTGCTACTTCCTCTTTCTTTTTCTTTCCCAACACTCCTCCGGTACCGCTTTGAATAGCCTGCGTAGTTGCTTTGAGTGCTGAATAGCTCATAATTTTGTTAGACTTGAGACCCTCTTCCACCATGCTTCCCATCTTTACGACCTCATTGAAAGTTTTCCCCACCGCAGACACCAGATGACCATAGTAGGTTGGTTCCAAAGCCTGAAGGAAATAATCAACCATCTCATTTTCTTTCATCGGAGGATCAACTCTTGCTGCCTGTTCTCTCCAACGGAAACCGTACTCTCTAAAGCTTTCTCCGGGCTTCGTCTCGATTTTGGTCAATGATAAACGGTCCGGGACAATTTCGAGGTTGTACTGAAAATGACATGCAAATGCTTGAGCCAGGTCATCCCATGTGTACCACCGCGCATGATCTTGTCGTGTATACCATTCTAATGCTGCTCCACTTAAGCTTTGACTAAAGTAAGCCATTAACAGCTCATCTTTTCCTCCAGCTCCCCTCATCTTGCTGCAAAATCCCCTCAGGTGGGCCACCGGATCACCATGACCATCATACAAATCAAACTTTGGCAATTTGAACCCCGCTAGCAGCTGGACATCGGGAAACAAGCACAAATCTTTGTAGGCCACACTGACTTGGCCACCCAGTCCCTGCATGTTCCTGAAGGATTGCTCCAGGCTTTTTACTTTTTGAAACATCTCTTCCTGTTCAGGGTCCTTAAGCGGCTTATCAGTTTCCACCGGGAGCTCGAAGCGAGGAGTGTAGGAATACGGCTCGGGTGCTTTGAAGGTAGGCTCGGGTGGGTAGTACTGGCTGTCGTGAGTTGGAAACAATGGCTCACTGGAAGATCTTTGCAATGTGGCAGGTGGAGGCGCCACAAATACTGGAGCAGTTGGCGGTGGAGGGCATGGAATTTGCTTGGGTGGTGGCGGCGGCGGTGTCTGAGAGGTGGTTCCGTAGTACTGCTGGTACGTCGGGAAAGTGGGAGATGAATTCACTGTGGGAGGATCTTGAGGTTGAGCTGGTGGTGGGAGGTAATTGGGGTTGGCAGGATAGATGGGTGGTGGATGTCCCTTCGACCAAGCCTGGTACATTTCGGCCATTTGTTGCTTTAGTTTGTACATCTCTTCTCTCATTGTGTTAACGTCCACTGCCTCCTCCTCTCTGGATGGGTCAATAATGCTCGCTTCCAAATCCTGATTGGCCATGTTTGACTTGTCCTTGGAACGGGTGTTGTAAGGATGGGTTGCCAGAATGCCAGTCAGCTTAAACACCTATCTGGACTCATCAACAACAACTTGATTAGCGGTTAGGGCATTAACAAATAGATAATCGCACATTGATGGGTGGATGCACCTAAGCAGTCAAACGTTTCTATTATGCCTACATGCGTCATTCCGGCTTTCATTTCTTTTCTTGCCTAATTAGTTCCCACTCTTATCCTTTCACTTTGTTTTGCTCTCCCTCTTTTGGTTTTTCCCCCGTTTGTTATCATTCCTTTCTGGTTTTCCCTTTTATTATTTAGAAATGGTCGAATCCTACGGAGATTGCCTACGTATCACGACCCCGCGTGAATCAGACCAAGCGTAGTTCGTAAAAATAAATGCAAAGTAAGAGCACGATATTTTTGGCAATTCAATTTTATTGATAGCAAACTTGTCTATTACAAAGACTCAAGACAACTAGCAGACTCTAAGAACTACAAACTCCATCATCCCTATTTTAATTCAAACAAAAATACAGACTCAATCCACTGACTATGGTAAAAGAACTACAAACCCAAATGACCTAACTCAAGAAAGAAATACAGACTCGGAAGACAAACTTTTCTTAGTAGAAGAAAGAGTGTAGACTCAAAGACAATTACGAATACATTAAAGCTCCTGGTGTCTGCGGGACATCATTCGGTCTCGCCGCGGGCCTATATGCAAGTTCCCCTTGAAGTCTGTCTAGGTCGTTCATTATCTGCTTCACAAATGTCATCACTGATGCCAAGAAGGTGGTACGGGTCATGTTCTCGCACTTTTGACATCTCCTAGTAATGGAATGAGCAATGGTTAAGATTCTTTCTCGGATTCTTCCTTTCTCTTGAAGCAACCGCCCTATCTGTTGGGCCCTGGCTTCCAAAGTTCGCTCATCCACTTGGCTTTGTTCCCGGAGCTGTTGCAAGTCCATTTCTAACTGTGCCAATGCCATGTAACACTGTTCTCTTTCGACTTTGAATTCGTTTGCCTGCTTAATCATACGGTTTTCTGTGGCAACAACCTTTCTCTTTAATTCTGTGACCTCAGTGTCATATTTTCCTTTTAACTGTTTAACCATGCGGGCCCGTTCTTCTGCATTTTTAGCCAATTGTTTCTGGACCCCAGCTAATTCCTTTTCTGCCTTGTTGCAGTCAAAACTGTAATCGTTCACCTTTTGCCTTAGATTTGCTATAAGCTTTGCATCTTTGGCACTTCTAACAGGATTACCGGCCTCTAACTTCATTTTCTGGATTTGGGCCCGTGTCACACCTCCTTTTTCACACTACACCCCGGAAGGGTATAATAAAGGGAGTTATTTCTAACTTGAAGTGACAATCGGAACGGGACTTATTATTAAGATTTCAGAGTCGCCACTTGGGAAATTAAGGGTGCCCCAAGTCACCTGTTGAATCCCGAACCGAGGAAATTATGACTCTGTTAATAGTCAGCGAACCAGAAATCCGAGTAAGGAATTCTGTTAACCCGGGAGAAGGTGTTAGGCATTCCCGGGTTCCGTGGTTCTAGCACGGTCACTCAACTGTTGTATTTGATTATATCTGATTTCGAAATATGTTTTAGCTTATGTGCTTTTATTAGTAAACCGCTTTTATTTTTATTTATTCGATTTTTAAATGAATTGCAACGTCGTGGAAATGCGCCTCAAACCACGTCGCACCAGTGCACCCGTGATTGTTAACACATTTCGACTTCGTTGAGATTTGGATTTGGGTCACATAAATGTGCACCCGTGTTTAGGAAGGTGATTTTATTTAAAATGCGCGCCTAAAGTAGCTACGCATTTATTAACTGTGTGGGGAGCCATGAAATTCGCTAAATGGCACATCCCGAAGTCTAAATATTTTGATATAAGCAATTAATGAGGGCCCCGCAATTTGTGTGTTTTACTCGGCGAGGCTAGGCTCATCATTCATTAAAAGGCCAAACTAAAAATGATAAGATTTTTCTATTTTTGATTTGTCTCTAATAAAGGAAGAAGTCTAGTTGATTATTATTGTGAAAGTGTACGCAGCTTACCAATTGGGCAATATCGAGTCAATTGTCTTCCTAGCCTTGGGCCTAAACAGACCAATCCACACGGGACTGGCAGACTGGATAGAATTTCCCCAATAAACCAAATGTTGGGCCTAAAATCAGCCTAGGTCCTGAGAGGCCACTTAAACCCAGGGCTAACGCCAGCCCAAGTGAGGGGCTAATGGATGGGGTCACATATCAGTAGAGACTAATGCCCACGTTATTCAAAAATAGGCTGTTAAGCCTCGATCCGTTGACAGGCCCCAATCAGAACTGGAGCTTAAGCAAATTCACACGGAAAAAATACTACTGAATATATTTCAAGTTGTTCAATTGTATCCACTACTGGCTGCAACTAATTTCAAAAATATACACGGGATAACTAGACTAAGGTGATTACTAATAATATGGAGGTATCAAACTTAAGAGGTTCAAGTCCTTATTCTATTCTGACTTCAACTTATCAGGCTAATGTGTTACATTACCTTATTACACTTGTTCATACAAATAACTGCAATAGGCAGTCCTATTGACATGAAACAAAAATCGAAACAGTCCAATCATAGATCTCATTGCAGAAAGTAGACATTAGATTCTAACATGTGAACTGCTATACTCAGAATTAAATCTCATTGCACAGTCCATACGATATAGTCCAGTTAACAGTCCAGTATTTACACACATACAAAATTGATTCGACACTGTGCTGATTAAATCTAACGCCTATTTAACTATCAATACACCACAGTCCAAGCAGCACACTTCAAGATCAAACAGATGAACATTTGTATTCCATTTCAAGCTTAATGTTACAGCAGGGCAGAT
>NW_017676752.1:0-39773 GCF_001879085.1 Nicotiana attenuata
GTCAAATCAACCAAGGATACACCATACACTATCTCCAATTTCATCACTTATGATCACCTCTCTGAGAACTACAAATTCTTTTTAGGATCATTCTCAGAACCTATTGAACCTAAGTCCTCCAAAGAAGCTTGTCTTGACAAAGCCTGGGTAGAAGCAATGAAAGCAGAAATTAAAGCACTTGAAGATAATGCAACCTGGGAAGTGGTAGACCTTCCTTCTGGTAAGAAAGTTATAGGCTCAAAATAGGTGTTCAAAATTAAATAAGGCAAATGGGGAAGTAGAAAGGTTTACAGCAAGGCTGGTAGCAAAAGACTACACACAACAGGAAGGATTAGACTACCATGAAACAATTCTCTCCTGTTGCAAAGATGATCATTGTCAGGACCATCATCAGTATAGCAACCTCTAAGGGATGGAATCTCTTCCAAATGGATATAAATAATGCTTTCCTGTAGAGTGATCTTTATGAAGAGGTCTACATGTGCTTGCCTCAAGGATTCCACAAGCAGGGGGAGCAGAAGATATGTAGCCTGCTGAAATCTTTGTATGGGTTAAAGCAAGCTTCCAGATAGTGGAATATTAAATTAACTGAGGCACTATTAGCAGCTGGTTATGCACAAAGTCCTTATGATCACTCATTGTTCACAAAAAAGGGTTGGATCAGATATTGTCATTATCCTAGTCTATGTAGACGACTTGCTCATCACTGGAAGCAATCCTGTTCTTGTATAGGCAGCCAAACAGACATTACATAGTTTATTCAAGGTGAAAGATCTAGGAGACTTAGGTATTTTCTTGGGATTGAAGTTCTGAGGTCAAACAAAAAAGTGCTTCTACTCAAAGAAAGTATGCACTTCAATTAATCTCAGATGTTGGACTTGCAGCTGCTAAACCTATTAACACACCTATAGATCTCAATCAGAAGTTGACAACCATTGATTATGACGCACATGTTGGGCATACTTGAGATGCTGAATTGCAGGATGTAGGAAGCTACCAAAGACTCATTTGAAAGCTTCTTTACGTAATAGTTACCAGGCCAGATTTATGTTTTGCAGTCCAGGTATTAAGTCAATTTATGTAGCATCCCAAGCAGTCCCATTGGTGTGCAACTCTGCGAATGGACAGATATGTTAAAGGTGCCCTAGGTCTTGGTCTTCTACTGTATAATTCTCCCATAAATCACCTTTCTGTATATTGTGACTCTGATTGGGCAGGGTGTCCAAACACCAGGAGATCAGTAACTGGTTACATTGTCAAACTTGGGGACTCCCTGCTCTCGTGGAAATCAAAGAAGCAATCTATAGTTAGCAGGAGTTCAGTAGAGGCTGAGTATCGCAGTCTTGTAGCAGCAGCTGTAGAAATTACTTGGTTACTAGGATTGCTTAAGGAGCTACAAGTTGCAGTTGATGTTCAAGTCAATTTGTATTATGATAGCAAGGCAGCTTTACAAATAGCTGCCAATCCTATATTCCACGAGCGAACTAAACGCATCAAGATCGGTTGTCATTTCGTTCGTGAAAAGATCAAGGCAGGATTGATCAGTCCTCACTACATTCCTACAAGCCTACAACTAGCCGATTTAATGACAAAACGCCTTGGTTCAGCACAACATCGTTTCCTTTTATCCAAGCTTAGAGTGTTTGATCCTTTCCACCCTCCAGCTTGAGGGGGAGTATTAAATACATAGTTGTATTCGTATATGTACAGCAGTATATGTGTGTATACGAGAATAGGGTCATTGTTTAATTAGAGAAGGTTAGGCGGTTAAGTGGTTAGTTAGGTACAACTGTCAACTACTAACCACCAATATAAAACAATCCCTCCCCTTGTATTGTAATCATCGAACATTAGCAGATCTTCTTCTTCTTCTCTCTCAATTTCTATCTTCTCTTACTTGCATGTCATTTACAGTTGGAGAGTTGATAGATTCACCCTTCCTCGAGAAACTGAAGAAGAAGGGCTATGAAGTTCTCTACATGGTTGATGCTATTAATTAGTACTGTATTGGTCAGATGAAGGAATTTGAGGGTAGGAAGCTTGTTTCTGCTACCAAGGAAGGTCTCAAACTAGATGAAAGCGAGGGTGAGAAGAAAAAGAAGGGAGAATTGAAGGAGAAATTTGAGGGTCTGTGCAAGGTGATTAAGGATGTGCTTGGTGACAAGGTTGAGAAGGTTGTCGTTTCAGACCGTGTTGTTGACTTACCCTGCTGTTTGGTTACTGGCGAGTATGGCTGGACAACCAACATGGAAATAGTCATGAAGGCGCAAGCACTTCGGGATTCTAGTATGGCTGGATACTTGTCTAGCAAGAAGACCATGGAGATAAACCTAGAAAACGCCGTCATGGATGAGCTTAGGAAGAGGGCTGATGCCGAAAAGAATGATAAATCTGTCAAGGATTTGGTTCTATTGCTGTTTGAGACTGCCCTTCTCACCTTGGGTTTCAGCCTCGACGATCCCAACACTGGTAACAGATCTATCACTTCTTCTTCTACTTCCTCTCGTTTTCTTCTCTCTACTCTAGCTTCCTTCTCGATCACATGTGTAACAACTAAATTTCGTTCCTGAAAAATAATAATCAAGACAAGAAATATAGCGATAAATATTATATTCGATTTCAAGTGATGGGGTTACAATATCTAAAATATCTCTAAATCTAAAGAGATGTAGTCCTCTGATTCTTCTCCTCATGGATGGTGGTTCAAGAGCTTGAAAGCTTGATCTTGAACTTGATGGATTTCAGAAGTATATCACGAATAATTTGAAGGTCGTCACGAACCAGGATTTGGTGTTGGGTTATCACGAAGGGAAGATGTGAAGCCGCCTGCCTATGATTTGAGTTCGCCTTTGGAATTTGACCACAAACGACGATTGCAGATATGGATGGAGACCTTGATGCTATTCTTCAGAGCTCCTTTAGCCTTTCCTTCTGCTTACTTGCTTGTTTTCTATAACCTTCTCCGTTCACCCCTTTATATAGGTGTAGGGTGAAGTAGCCTCCAAGAAAACCCTGCTAGGCCATTGGACTTGAGGCTCATGTGCCGACTCATTTGATAGAAGACCAACTAATGGGCTAGCCCAATAGTATATTGGACCTTTAATTAAATCAATTTAATTGGATTTAAATAACAAACCTAATTATACCATTCCATATTACTTAATTGGACCAATATATATTTAATTTATGGTAAAATCTAAATTTCTTATGGATTTAAATTTGATAAAATTTTAAATGTCTACAAATGCCCCCTACTTCAAGGCTTGTCGGGGTGTAGGCTTGCCAAAATCAAAGAGGAGACTTGAAGTACAAGTGAAGACAACATCTCTTTATGAATCCCTGAACCAAACTGTCCGATATACCGAGGTCAACCATCTTGTTTCCCTCTCCGTTTTTTAGAAGAATTTGGTTGAGTCAATTTCCTTTGGTAAATACCATAGTATCCATATTGCACCATCAACATAGAACTAGGCAGTAGATTCCAAAAATAATACGGCTCAAAACTAGCTTTTTATGGGCGTGGATTACCAAATTTGGTAAGAATCCACTTGAAATCCATTAGGACAAGTTAGCTTTCCTTTGATTCAAGCAACTTTCCACCACGTGATGCTTCTCCAAGTTGAATTTTGTCTCAAAGTTTCCATATAAGACTTGCTAGTCAACTAGTAAATTGACTTTTATTTTTTAAAGGAAAGTTCTTGTTCACCAAGCTAACAACAGCTGACATAACACTTCTATAAATAGAAGAAGTCCTCCTAAATTTTCTTTTGGTTCACGTTTTCTTTGTTTTTTTTTTCAGGAAACCGATGGCATCGGCAAAGAAAGCTCAAATCGGCAAACCTTATGCAACTATTTTGACATTAAACTTGGCCATAAATTGAAGCTTCGTGTAATTGACACCGATCAATTAAACAGGACCAAAGGCTTCGTGTTGTTGGTACCGAGGGCTCCAAAACTTTTTCTCTTTCGCTGCAGAATCGGTCTGAGATATCAATCTTTGTGCATATGTGAAAAAAACAACCATATCTTATCGTAGGAGAATCAGAAATACAAGCCGTTTGATTCTTTCGAAACTACACTTCAAATACTTCAACGTATCAACATTTTTGGGCGAAATTCCTTCTTTAGCTTCTCATGCATTTTTTTGAATTTTCGTTTCAGATGCTGACGCGCTCAACTTTACAGCTTTCCGTGCCTTCACGAAAATATTCATATCTTGATGTACGAATGTTGAAATCACGAGCGGTTACTATCCATAGATCTTCCCAGTTACTTGTCAGAATTTAGGAGACGAGTTACGACCAGTTGGCTCCTTCAACTTTGTGCGCCTTCACCAAAAAATTAGTATCTTGCTATAGGAACGTCGAAATTGCAAGTCGCTTGATTGTACTAATTCTAGACTCAAAGGACTATAATATATCAAAATTTTACCGACAAACACCTTCTGAATCAGATGGAATTAATTTTTTGAAAGTGATCAACGCATCTAGCCTGCTGATCTAACAACTTTGTGCACTCCCGGTGAAAACGTCATATCTCGAGATAGGAGAGACCAAATCACGAGTCGTTTGTGCCATTGAAAAGAAGACTCCGAGAGATAAAATATATACAAATCTCGATGCTCCACCCTCTTTGATCCAGTTAGAGTAAATCTTTGAATCAAATGCCGAAATTGGGAGGATTATTCGGGCAACATACTTTTTTTTGCAGGTTTGGTGAGAGAGGTTGGTGCCTCCTAATACTTGTGGCACTGGAGGGCAAAAGTTTGGTGCATCCACCTTTTCAGTCGAGTTTTGGCAAACACACAATTACGGCGTGCATTTCGTCTGCCTTAGAAGGAGTTTTATGGCGCCCTCTTCTTGCAATTTGGCGAAGAAGTCTATGGCGAGTTCTTCATCCTAGATCAGGTGAAGAAGTAAATGATCAACACTCTCCCTTTTGCAAGCGAGGAGGTGCGTGGAACATTTCATCCATCGAGCCTTGGCTTGTATTATCTTTTCTTGCAACTTAGCGAACAAGTTCATGGAGCATCCTTCCCACGGCTTTGACAAAATAATTTATGGAGCATTTCATCCTTCAAGGTTTGGCAGAGAAGTGCATGTCACAATATTCACCATCTGCATTGAAGCATCGTGTCGTTGACACTGGTACTTGTTAAGCTTTGCGTCATTGGCACCGGGAAGCTCTAAAATCTTTTCTCTTTTGCAGTTTTTTGAGAGAATATTAGCAATCTTGATATCCGTAAGAAGATTCACTAGAGGTACACATGATTGGGAACGAACCATTCGTCTCTTTATTACGGCTTGGCGAGAGAATTTCATGGCGTGTTCCTACTTTTGCGGCTTAGAGAAGGGGACATTTGGAGCGACTCCTTTTCACCTTTGGCGAGAAAGCATGTGACGTATCCCATCCTTTGCGGCTTTGCAAGATCGGCACTTGGAGTACTACCTTCGCGAGCAAGTATGGGAAGCAACCATCCTGCAATCTTTGGCATGGAACCACCTTTTCTTGCAATTGTCGGAGAAATGCATGGAGTATCTTAACCTTCAAGCTTTTGTGTGGAACCACATCTTTTGGCAATTTGGTGAGGAAGTTTGCGAAGTGTCCTAACCTTCAATCTTTGGCATAGAACGACTCCTTATTGCAACTTGGTGAAGTTTATGGAGTGTCCTACCCCAAGCTTTAGCATAAAACCACGTCTTCTTGCAACTTGGTGAAGAAGTGCCTAGAACGTCCTTCTCATGACTTGATGAAAAGATACATGTAGTGCTACATATTTCGAGTTATGGAGCTAGCAAAGCATCTCGTCCTTCAACCCTTATCGAAAGAAGCACATGAAGCATTTTTTTCCATGCAGCTGGATGAAAGCAAACATTGCATATCATCCTTTAAGCTTTGATGTGGAGTTACTTCTTCTTTAACTTGCCCAAAGAAGCGCATGGTGCATACATAGAGCTAACATCCTCTTTGGCTATCGTGAAAAGGAATTAATTTTTTTGTTGCTTATGTGACTGAACTTAGAATGAACTCTAAGTTGCCTACGTACCCCAACAAAGAGGATCAAGTCATTACCTAGTTCATATAAAGTATAAGTTTTTTTTCTTTTTGTATGCATTTTATACTCGCGCGGACAAGGAGTATAGGAACTTGAAGACATTGCTCAAATTTGAAGAGCTTTACATCTTGAAGACTTGCTCAAATTTGAAGAGTTTGCAACTTGAAGTCTTTGCTCGATTTGAAGAGCTTTGCAACTTGAAGACTTTTGCTCGAATTTAAAGAGCTTTGCGACTTGAAGTTTTAGCTCATATCTGAAGAGCTTTGCAAGTTGAAGACTTTGCTTGAATTTGAAGAGCTTTGGGACTTGAAGTCTTAGCTTGTATCTGAAGAGCTTTGCAACTTGAGGTCTTTGCTCAAATTTGAAGAGCTTTGAAACTTGAAGACTTTTGCTCGAATTTGAAGAGCTTTGCAACTTGAAGACTTTTGCTTGAATTTATGGAGCTTTATAACTTACAGATTTGGCTCGAATTTGAGAAACTTTGTGACATACAGTTTAGGCTCGTGTATCAAAGAGAATTGCAATATGCAGTTTAGGCTCATGCGTCAAGGAGTATTTTGCAACTTGCAGTTTAGGCTCATGCGTCAAGGAGTGTGGTGACTTGCAGTTTAGGCTCACGAGTCAAGGAGCGTTAAGACTTGCAGTTTAGGTTCATACGTCAAGGAGCGTTGAAACATGCATGGACTCTTCAGTTTCATCTTCGGATGAATACTTGCACCCATTCTCAGCATCGTCTGCTTCTATTTCATCATGAGGCTCAAAGCTAGGAAACCTTTGGTCTCCACTTGTAGCCATACTCAATTCCATATCATGTGCACTGGTGGCCAACTCTTCAAAAGTTTTAGGCTTTATTCCTTTCAAGATGTAGCAAAGGCTCCAATGCGTACCTTGGATGCACATTTCGATGCCAGAAGTTTCACTAAGACGGTCTTAGCAGTTAAGGCTTAAACTCCTCCAACGATTGATGAATTCAATAACTGGCTCCTCCTTCCATTGGCGGGCATTTGTAAGTTCAATCATACTCACAATGCGCCTCGTGGTATAGAAATGATTGAGGAATTTCTGCTCGAGTTGCTCCCAACTTTCAATGGAACTAGGTTCAAGATCTGTGTACCAATCGAAAACATTTCCTTTGAGAGATCGAACAAACTGCTTGACAAGGTGATCATCATAAATTCCAGCATCATTGCATGTCTCGACGAAGTGTGCAACATGTTGCTTGGGATTCCCTTTACCGTCAAATTGTTGAAGCTTAGGGGATTGATATGCACTGGGCATCACAAGTTATCAATCCTTTGGGTGTACGACTTTGCGTATGTAAGGAAAGATTTAGGCGAAGGTTCAATTTTATCCTTGATGGCCCCTCTGATGAAGTCCTTCAATTGCTCAACATGAATCTGCCCATCAGAAGAGACTTGGATCTCTTTGGTCATTGTTGTTAGCTTTGTAGAGGACTCTCCTTTCTCTTGAATTTCTGGAAGCTTCATAGGTGCTTGGCTTGATTCTTCCTCTGTCATACTCTCTACCTTATTCATCAACTTGGAAAGTTTGTCATCTTGATCTTTTATGTACTTTGTTAGGCCTTCAACTGCTTTTATCAAATTTGCAAGTTGTTCTTCTATGGTAGAAGCTTCAATCATCATTGTTTGCATGACCATCGCAGATGACGAAGAATGATATGGATCATCACTTGTATAAAGAGCAAATTGTGGAGTGACACGAGGAGAAATTAGAGCAAATTCGCTGCTCATCACATCATCATCTTTTTGTATGAAAGGATTATGGGACCGATGATGATATTCTTTTGAAAGGCTAAATCGCGCCAAAGTTCGTTCGACCACCTCAGCGATGTTGTTCCCTTCTTCTAGCATGTACGAAGAGGATCTCACTTCTTTTGGAGAAGATGAACCAAAAACATGAGTTGTGGACGACACTTCAAGCACTTGTTGTCCTAGTATTTCGGCTTTCCTTCTTTTGATTTGCCGAACAATCTCCATGGCAACTTCCAATCTGCTTTTGGAGTCAGATCTAGGGTTGTTTCTTATTGTATCCATCTTGGTGTTCTTGGACTTCGAAGAGAAGAGATGAGAGGTAGAGATGGTCCCACTGGGCGTGCCAAAATTTGTAACAACTAAATTTCGTTCCTGAAAAATAATAATCAAGACAAGAAATATAGCGACAAATATTATATTCGATTTCAAGTGATGGGGTTACAATCTCTAAAATATCTCTAAATCTAAAGAGATGTAGTCCTATGATTCTTCTCCTCACGGATGATGGTTCAAGAGCTTGAAAGCTTGATCTTGAACTTGACGGATTTCAAATTTGTAGTACGTCACGAACAATTTGAAGGTCGTCACGAACCAGGATTTGGTGTTGGGTTATCATGAACGGAAGATTTGAAGCCGCCTGCCTATGATTTGAGTTCGCCATTGGAATTTGACGACAGACGACGATTGCAAATATGGATGGAGACCTTGATGCTATTCTTCAGAGCTCCTTTAGCCTTTCCTTCTGCTTACTTGCTTGTTTTCTGTAACCTTCTCCATTCACCCCTTTATATAGGTGTAGGGTGGAGTGATCGCTGCCAACTCGACACTACACCAAGGTAGGAAGAGTGGGTCGCAATAGCTTTTACCCGAATAGTGGTCGAGATCGATTTCCACAAGGAGCTAGTAGTGGAGTTGGATTTTGTGTCTAGTCTAGAGATGTGTTTGTGCTCCTAATGTCACTTCAATCATTCTTGGTTTTTTTTGATTTTATAACTACTATGATAAAACTAATTATTAACGCTAAATTATGCTACTAGAATATTGCAAAGTTGTATCTAATGGGAAGGAAGGCACTAGGGTCGTGGCATTACCTAGGTGGCTAATTGACGGGTAGATGTTACTAAGGATAGATTGACATATTTGGGGCTTATGCTATAACCGTTGCACAATTGTACCCACTCTCACACCTCTCGGTAGAGAAAGTGATTTTGCCCGATTGACTCTCTCGAGACCAATTGGGTAGGCCAATAAGATCAAGCAACTAGGGTTCAAGTAGGGTGATTACTCTCTCGAGATTTAACCCGTTAATTGGGACTATCATTTCTCATGAGTCCATCCCAATTCCTTGTTGGGTCAATTTTGGGGTCATAAACTCTCTTTCCCAACTAAGAGTCAAACCCACAAAGCTTGAATCAGTGTTTGCAACCACCAATTCTTAAATAAAAACATAAAAATAACCCAAATAGCAAACACCCATAATCATTCTAACCCTAGATGGCAACACCCATCAATTACCCACACTAGGGTTGAGCCACAACCCTAGCTAATGGGTTTAGCTACTCATGCTAGATACAGAAATTGAAAAAATAGATGAAGAACTAAGCATATTAATTGATTACTAAGAAGACACTACAATAATCTATCGTCAATGAAGAGCAAAAGTGCCGAAAATGGCTACAAAAGTGAGTCTCACGAGCGCAGCTAAGTCTGGAATATAATAGATGACCTAAAAATGGTAAAATGTCCTATTTATACTAGGTTGGAAAAAGGACCTCGGCCGCACTGGCTCTTGAACTTCAATTTATGCTTCTCTGAACTTGAGGACCGCGGACCGCGTGGAAATGCACCGCGGCCGTGGTGGAAGTTGGCGCGGCCGCACAAAAACAAGCGCGGGCTGTATTGCTTGGAATTGGCAAAATGTGAGCTCTCTGAATCTCTGCTCCGCGGACCGCACAAAAGAGTAGCGTGGCCGCGGAACCTGACTGCGGACCGCGTGAATCTTACTCCGCCACGTTGCCTCCATCTTGAAAATGCCAACCTCCTAGTGCGGCCGAATTCACCTTTGCGCGGTCCGCACTGGGTTCTCTTTTCCTCAATTTACTTAGTCTTTGGCACTTGAGCAGGTTTCACTCCTTTTTGAGCCGATCTTTGACATTCGTCTTTTTTGTCGATCAAACCTGCAATGAAGTACAACTTGTGAGTATTTTGGGACTATTCTGTAGCAATTTATAACCAAAGCACAGGCAAGTAGGGGCATAAAACATGTTAAAATCCCGACTTATCAACTCCCCCAAACTTAAACCTTTGCTTGTCCTCAAGCAAACAAAATAAGACCCACCCCTTAAAGGCCAATCCAAGTAATTCCAGCTATCCTAAAGTAACCTTAACAAGCATCAATTGGGACTAACCATTGCCCTCAACACAAATGAATCATTAACAACATTCAAACCTTGAAAACTATGGATCAAGTGTGACACAAGAGCATCAAGATTTGACTCATTACATCAAAGAACTCTCTCAATTACTTTGGTCGCTGTGGATCCCCAAACTCATACATCCTCAACTCTCCCTAAGCAAACCTCACCTTTTAGAGTATACGCGCACAAACCGAGGTTAATGAGAGTTCACTCGTCTCTCTCAAGGAAAGGTCACAAGTCCGGCTCTAGGTACCATATGCTTGACCCTCATGTATGTATCCACTAATGCGAGTGTCATCCAACTCAAGATCATATAGGGCTTTTGTGGAGTTAATGTGAAGGCTTTTGGGTAAGGGTAGGATATGTTTTTGTTCAAGTAGGTTCAATCTTCCCTTAAGCACTTCTTTTGATTCATTGGCACAATTCACTTGACTCTTTGAGTCATTTCACCTCTTCCAAGGGGTTAGAGAGACACTTCGTCACTCTTTCTTACGCAATTCACAACATTTCTGCTTTTTCTACTTTTTCCACACCTTTTTCACTTTTGTTTTTCTTTGAATCCCTTTCTATTCTTTTTTATATTGGGCTTTCTTTTTGTCTTTTTCTTTTCTTTCTTTATCATTGCCTTCCTTTTCTTTTTCTTTTGTACATTTTACCCCTTTTTGTTTCCTTTCTTGTCTCTCCCCCCAAACTTAGACTTTGCTATCACTCAAGGGAAGATGTGGGTGCCAAGAGAGGGTAGAATTTAGAACGGGTATAAGCTTGTAGCATTGGTTCTTGAAAGAAGAAGGTTTAAGGCTCAAAAGGGTTAGCTAGGGATTATCTCATAGGTAGACTATGGAATTGTTCAACTTATCATTTGGATCAAGGAGAGCCTATAATCACTTCTCGAGTCGAACTTCACTCAAAATTTCGCCTCAACAAACATTCGGGGCAAGTTCTAGACCATTGGCTCGGGACTTGACTCATAATTCAATTTCTCACCACACACACTCAAGGATTGCTTAAGACATAGAGTTGAGGGCCCACAACAACCTTAGATACGATTGAGCACACAATAGTCCCGAAAGACCATATGATGTTTGTTTGGTCAACTCAAGAGTCTCAAGGTCACTACTTTCACCATCCTCACAACCACTTGTCTTTTACCATGGGATCAAAGACAAATGTGTTAGGCCCAAGTGAAGATATGATTAAAGTACTCTTAACTAAAAACTACTAAAAATAAAAGAAAAAGTAAAAACGGACTCAAACCCTTAAGAAGGTTGTCACGCCATCCATCATCGGGATGAGTCACCCGGTTCACACAATACTCTACCCTTCGAAAGAACCGTGGCCTTAAGAAAACCAAGGGCTTATTGAAAACGCCAAAAACAAAACAAAGGGCTGCGAGCCTAACTACGAAGCTAAAAATGAATTTTTTTTACGAAAATACTAAAATAGAAAATAGAATGAATATTTACAATAGGGGATTAGAATATACAACGGGGGGTGAATATGTACAAAAATGTAACTTTATTTATATACAAATGAGAATAGAAGATAAAAAGTACTAAATGTAAAGTTATATACATACCAAATAGAAAATCAACCAAAAACATAAACTAAGTCAAATATATACAGTCATCCAGATAAACAAAAAAGTAGGGCGCACCCCCACGAATAAAAGCCGGCATTGTCCCCAATGCCAACTATCAAACTAAGCATCAAAAAGTCATAAGAAAGGATATAGGAGCTCTCTAAGCCTGGTCCGTCTGCATGGGATCATCAGTGGTCCCCAAGTCCTCTGTATGTGCGGGATCCTCAGACCGGTTCCCAGTCTCCTGCTGCTCAGCTGCTGGGACTGGGGCCTATTCTTGGACCGGCTGGATGTCAGGTGCATCATGTGGTAAACTGGAGGAGGCCTCCTGTGGGGCGGCTACCTCAATAACTGCATCAGCTGTACTGGGGAGCTTCCTCTTCTTCCTTGGCTACCTGGGTGCCTGCTCCTGCTGTGGCTCTGCTACTGGTGCTGCTGGGCTGGGGCTAGGTCCCCGAATAGCAAGTCTAGAGGCATCTGGTCTGCCAATGGCTTGTCCACATCTGTCCTGAGCTATTTCACAGACTCCTTGGAAGCACGTGATCTCCTTATCTTCTTGTGCTCCTTTGCAAGCTCCTTCAGAGCCTTGCTATGTGACTCCACTGCTGTAGACAAGGTAGCTTGTGTCTTCATAATCTTTTCCTGGTTCTCCAGGAGCTTCTTCGAAGTGTCCTCAATGGACTGAGGAATGTGAGTTGGCTGAGGTGTTGACTGGGTCTCAATGGTGGAAGACAATGTAGACAACTTGGATGTCGCAGCTGACATCCAGTTGTTCAAACTGGCCAATGTCTGGCTCAACTGATGGGCAGTGATGTGATACTTCCGGGAAGATGGGATTCCCGAGTCAGCTGAAGTACTGGGACCAGCAGTGGAGGAAGGTCCTGGAGGCAAGTCCTCAACTGTAGTAGCAGCAGACATGGTGGAAGGCTCAGTAGAAGTCTCAACCGCAACTGGTGCCTCTGACTGGCCAGTTGGGGCAGAGGCACGTGGCTTGTAGTTTTTGCCTTTTGGGTTGTCTGGGCCCTTCATACTGAACCGGGTGAATGGAGCCACTGGCCTGACCTTGATATCATATGGTTTCTTCTCCACTTCCATGTCCCTGAAGTACATGGTGAGGGTATTGGGAAAAGGGTAGTTCCGATCATGCTCTTGCCCCACAGCAGTAATCACCCGGGACATCAGATTGCCCACGTTGATAGGGTATTCGTCCATAATAGATGCAACAAGAACAGCCCGGGTGAGTGGAATAGTCTGATCGTGGGTGGAGGGGTCAAGCCGACTGCACACAAAAGACAACTAACCCCGAGCCTCAAAGTTGAAAGTCTTCCGATAGATTTTGTTCCTACTCGTACCCACTCTGGAACAGTACCCGGGATTGCCAGGTATGAGACTAACCACGGACGAACTTCTTCACCCATTGCCAACTTTTCATTATACAGGGTCTCATCCTCGTCATCGAACCCTAAATATTCATTGAGTGCCTGCCCAGTAAAGATCACCTTTTTGTTCCGCACTTTGGTTACTTTGGTGCCCTTCAAGATGTGGGCCACATTGCTGTAGAACTCCTTGATCATGTGCTCATTTGCCTATACAGAGTGACTCCGAAAGTGCTCCCAATTCGCTCGAGTGTGAAATTGTCTATGCATATTGGGAAGTAGAGGTAGAAGGTCTCGCTCAATAAAACTCCTTTCAAGGATCAACTTTCGTTTAGGCCACCATACCCAGAACTTGTGGAATGCTAACTGACTGACGAATCTATCCTCCCAAGCTGTGGGATCTCTAGTCCGGTCAACACCCCCAACCTGAGGTACACCACTCTGGGGCACCTCTTCATCACTGTCCTCACCACCTCTATCACCTTTGCCTGCACTCTCCCCAGATAATGAAGCTGTGGGGGAGGTAGAGTACTCACCGCTGCCGGCTACTGAGCCTTCAGACGACTCAGAAGATATGTGTTGTTGAGCTTGGGCAACTGGAGGTGACGGAGCTGGCATTGAGTCGGAGGAGGGGTCTTGTGAAGGCATGTACTCACTCCCCTATTGGTCATCATCTGGTTCAGCAATCCTTAGTGTTTTCCTTGTTTTCAGTTTAGGTTGGGGACTGAGTTTAACTTGTTTTCCTTTGCCTCCCCGAGAGGGATCACCTCGGCCGGGTTGTTTTGCACCTCCTCCTCTTTGCCTCACCATTGTCTGCAAGCAAACACATCTAACATTGTTAGTTTAAGCATAGGCATTGAAACAGGTGAATGAAATAGATTGCAGACAAAAGTGCAGAACACAGTTGCAGCACAAGTGCAGAACATTGCACCGCGGCCCGCACAAATAGGAGTGCGGCTGTGTTGGAGGAACCGCGGACCGTGCTAAGGAGACCGCGGTCCGCGTTGGGCAAAGGCCCAAATTAACAACTCTCTGAATCTCCCACCGCGGTCCGCACAAAATGGGATCGCGGCCGCGGTGGGCCAGCGCGGACCGCACAAAAGTGCAATGCGGCCGCGCTGGAAAATGTCAACTTGCAATCAAAGAGCACTACGGTCCGCACAAGAAAAGCAGCGCGGACCGCGTCAGGGCAGCACGGTCGCGCAAAGGCGACCGCGGTCCGCGCTGAGCTAGGGTTTACGTGCACTAAGTTAGGGTTGTATTTATGCCATTTTTGTTCAAATTTTTACACCTACTTTGTCCCTACTCATTTGCCCAATCATTAGACACATTCAGCACATAACCCAGGTATTAAACTATCCTAAACTATCAATTAAATGAAAAAGAAGAAGCTAGGAGACGACAGAAGAAGCTAAAACTACTGGGCAAGCAATTAAAATGAAAATATGAAATTAATTAATCACAAATGCACGAAATGTTACCAGGTTTGTGAAGATTGAATGCAATTAGTCCAAGCAAGCAAGAGTTACGGTCTCAAAAAGGGATGAACAATAGTTCTAGGGCTCAGAGTTTTCAGAGTTTGAAAAGGGTACACTGAGACCCTGGGGCTCTATTTATAGAAAATGATGCGGGCCCCATACTCACCTACCAGCGCGGCCGCGCAAGACGGACCGCGGACCGCGCTGGATTTCACCAAATGAAGTTTTAGTAGGCAACCTCCACGGACTGCGTAAAAGCAGACCGCGGCCGCGAAGGTCCACCGCGGATCGCACTAACTGGAATGCGGCCGCGGTGGAAAACTTCAGAGACCATCATTGTTGGAGCATGCCAGTGCGGACCGCGCTAAGTGACTGCGGCCGCACTGGCAAACTTCAGAGACTGTTCAATTTGTTCCAACTTATTTTGCACTGCATCAACACAATCCCTGCAACATCTCACAACCAATTAGCTCAAAAATCCTAAACTATAAAGAAAATCAAAGAGAAAGAAAAAGACATGGGTTGCCTCTCAAGAAGCGCCTGATTTAACGTCGCGACACGATGCATGTTACCATTACATCACTTCAAATCAAAAACCGCCACCACGTGGCTCTCATCAAGCTCTCCAAGAAATAATAAAAAGCACGCCCACCAAGATGATCTAGCATTTTGTCAATGAACGGCAATGGATAGTGATCCTTGCGGGGCACTTTGTTCAATTTTCCATAATTCTTGCAGCCCTGTCAACCTGCAGCTGTTCGTGTGGGACTCCACATATTCTGAGAGTTTGTCTCTATGGTCGTGCCACCCTTCATTTGCGCACAGTGTTCCGGAGGAATCCAAGAATTGTCAGAAATAGGGTAGATCACCACGTCTTGCATCACCTTGTCTAATCTTCTTTCATGCTCCAAAGACGGCTTTGCATCATCCTCCAAGATAATATCGGGCTCAAAGATTGTGAGGCAGAGGTGTGGAGCAACTTGTTTCAATTTCAACACCGGTAGCTCCTCAATTGTTCGCTTTGTTGGTGGAGTTTTCCGGTTTTCAAGATCCAAAGACAACTTTCTCGGCTCATAGGAATAAGAGCCCATCCCATGTAATGCATTGACATACTCCACTCTGCTTGCATCATCATCGACATCAAGATTTAACAGCACGACCTCAAGGGGATCCTCTACGTTGATCATGGCACTTGTGTCATCCACAATCACAGCTGTGACTATGTCCACAGATGAGCACACCTCGGTGCTATTGGCTGCTTCATGGATTTGCAAACATGGAAGACCACCTTTTCATCTCCCACTTGGAAAGTTAGCTCACCCGCTTCAACATCAACCAATGCCTTCCCCGTTGCTAGGAAAGGTCTCCCAAGAATAATCGGGACTTCAAAGTCCACTTCACAATCCAATATGACAAAGTCGGCCGGCAATATGAATTTGTCCACCCGGACAAGTACGTCATCAATTATACCCAAAGGCCGCTTCATCGACCGGTCCGCCATTTGAAGTCTCATTGAAGTTGAGCGAGGTTGTCCAATTCCCAAGGTCTTGAAAACCGAATATGGCATCAAATTTATGCTAGCCCCCAAGTCACAAAGGGCCTTAGCAAACTCCGCACTACCGATAGTGCAAGGGATAGTAAAAGCTCTAGGGTCTTCAAGTTTCGGGGCCATAGAATGCACTATCGCACTGACTTGGTGAGTCATCTTTATTGTTTCACAATCCATGGAACGCTTCTTTGTGACCAAAACCTTCATGAACTTTGCATAGCCCGGCATTTGTTCAAGTGCCTCCACCAAAGGCACATTGATTGTAAGTCTTTTAATCATATCTATGAACTTTTTGAATTGATTGTCACTCTTTTGCTTTGCTAACCGCTGAGGATAAGGTGGAGGTGGTCTAGGCAAAGGTGCCTTGGCTTTTGGCATCACCGGCTCCGCATGTCAATTATGTGCTCCCTAGACGGGTTCACGGTCTCTTGAGTTTCCACCTCGGCCTCATCAATATCTATCCTCACTTCATTGTTAACATTTGGTTCAACCATATATTCAACAATCAAAGGACCCACATCTTCTTGGAACCCAACATTATCATTTACAACTTGATTTTCTTTCGAGGCACGCACATCACCGCCTCTACCAATTCTTGTTGTGACCGCCATCACATGATTGTTACCTCCCTTTGGGTTCACTACCGTATCACTTGGTAGAGCACGCTTAGGTCGAGTATTTAACAATTGAGAGATTTGGCCTAATTGCACCTCCAAATTCCGAATAGAGGTATTGTGGGAAGCCAATTGAGCATCGGAGTCTTGGTTCTTCTTCATCATTTGTTCGAACATCATTTCTATTCTTCCCATATCACTACCCGAAGAACTAGACCCTTGGGATTGAAACGGAGGCGGATTGTTCGGTTGTTGATACATCGGTGGCCTTTGAAAGCCTTGCCCCCAGTTGCCTTGATTTCCATTGTTATTCCACTTGTTGTTTTGATTGTTGTTGTTCCAATTGCCGCCACCTTGTTGTTGGTTGTTAATATTCCAATTACCGCCGCCTTGTTGATTTCCCCAATTTCCTTGGGGGCGCCATTGTTGATTCCCTTGATTTCCTCTATTCCCTTGGTAGTTATTGACATATTGACATTCCTCGCTTTGATCATCACAGCACTCATTCGAATAACCACCACCATCATTGATGTTGTCAAATTGCTCACAATTACCTTGAGGTTGTTGTTGCCCTCTTTGCCTCTTTTTTAACATAGAAACACCTTCCATTGCGTTGACTTGGCGCGGGTTTTGGACTTGTTGCAATTGCGCCTTCGCCAATTAATTCATAGTTGTTGTAAGCTCGGCAATAGCTTGGCCATGATCGTTCAATTCCTTGTGCAAATGGATGACCGTGGGGTCACCTTGGGGTACATTTGCTCAGCTTTGCTATGCCGAAGAGGTGTCCGCCATTTCATCAAGTACATCACATGCCTCTTGGTAAGAAAGTTTCATAAAGTTCCCTCCGGCCAATTGGTTCACAATGCACTGATTCGTGGTGTTGATGCCCCGATAAAAAGTTTGTTGTATCATCGCCTCGGTCATGTCGTTATTAGGACACTCTTTCACCATTGTTCTATATCTTTCCCATATCTCGTGCAAAGGTTCCGTTGGCATTTGCTTGAAAGCTAGAATCTCATCCCGAAGAGCCTCCATATGACTTGGAGAAAAGAACTTGGCAATAAATTTGTCCGCCAATTCATCCCATGTGGTGATAGAATGATTAGGGAGCCTTTCGAACCAATCCAACTCTTTACCCCGAAGAGAGAACGGGAAAAGCCTCAATCTCAACGCATCCTCTGACACGTTTGTTTGCTTGCTGCCCCAGCATGTATCTACGAACCCCTTCAAGTGCTTGTATGCATTTTTATTGGAGGCGCCCGTAAAATACCCTCTTTGCTCGAGCAAGGTCAACATGACATTTGTGATTTGAAAGTTCCCCGCCTGGATTCGGGGAGGAACAATGGCACTCGCATACCCTTGATTAGGGAGAACTCTTGGGACTACTCTTGGCGGTGACGGAGGAGGGTCTGGAATAGGATTGTTGTCATTGGCCTGACGGCCTCTACGTGGAGCTGGAGGTACGGGAAGCTCATCATGATCAATATCTTCTACCTCCTCCCCCGCCATGGCATTGCCAATAGGGTCATTAGCATTTAAAGCCATAGTACCTGAGTGATCGACACAAACAGAATTAGTAAACAAGAAGGAAAGAGAAGCAAAACACAAAACGAACTAAACAGATAGTCAACACCGTAAGCTCCCCGGCAACGGTGCCAAAAAGTTGATCGCTGCCAACTCGACAATACACCAAGGTAGGAAGAGTGGGTCGCAATAGCTTTTACCCGAATAGTGGTCGGGATCGATTTCCACAGGGAGCTAGTAGTGGAGTTGGATTTTCTGTCTAGTCTAGAGATGTGTTTGTGCTCCTAATGTCACTTCAAACATTCTTGGTTTTTGATTTTATAACTACTATGATAAAACTAATGATTAACGCTAAATTATGCTACTAAAATATTGCAAAGTTGTATCTAATGGGAAGGAAAGCACTAGGGTCGTGGCATTACCTAGATAGTTAATTGACGGGTAGATGTTACTAAGGATAGATTGACATATTTGGGGCTTATGCTATAACCGTTGCACAATTTTACCCACTCTCACACCTCTCGGTAAAGAAAGTGATTTTGCCCAATTGACTCTCGAGAGACCAATTGGGTAGGCCAATAAGATCAAGAAACTAGGGTTCAAGTAGGGTGATTACTCTCTCGAGATTTAACCCGTTAATTGGGACTATCATTTCTTATGAGTCTATCCCAATTCCTTGTTGGGTCAATTTTGGGGTCATAAACTCTCTTTCTCAAGAAGAGTCAAACCCACAAAGCTTGAATCAGTGTTTGCAACCACCAATTCTTAAATAAAAACTTAAAATCAACCCAAATAGCAAACACCCATAATCATTCTAACCCTAGATGGCAACACCCATCAATTACCCATACTAGGGTTGAGCCACAACCCTAGCTAATGGGTTTAGCTACTCATGCTAGATACACAAATTGAAGAAATAGATGATGAACTAAGCATATTAATTGATTACTAAAAAGAAATCACAAGAATCTATGGTAAAATTGAAGCTAAGGTGCCAAAAATGGCTACAAAACCGAGTCTCACGAGCGCAACTATGTCTGGGATATAAAACTTGACCTAAAAATTGTAAAATGTCCTATTTATACTAGGCTGGAAAAATTGGACAAAAATACCCTTGCGGGGTCAGTGCGGGCCGCGCAAAATGGACCGCGGCCGCACTGGCTCTTGCACTTCTCATTTCTGCTTCTCTGAAGTTGGGCACCGCGGACCGCGTGGAAGGGCAAAGCGGCCGCGGTGAAAGTTGGCGCGGCCGCACAGAAACGAGCGCGGGCCGCATTGCTTGGATTTGGCAAAATGTGAGCTCTCTGAATCTCTGCTCCGCGGACCGCACAAAAGAGTAGCGCGGCCGCGGAGCCTGACCGCGGACCGCGTGAATTGTACCGCGCCCGCGTTGCCTCTAGCTTGAAAATCCCAACTCTCTGAACCTCCTAGTGCGGCCGCATTCACCTTTGCGCGGTCCGCACTAGGTTCTCTTTTCCTCAATTTACTTAGTCTTTGACACTTGGGCAGGTTTCACTCCTTTTTGAGCCGATATTTAACATTCGTCGCTTTGTCGATCAAACCTGCAATCAAGCACAACTTGTGAGCATTTTGGGACTATTTTGTAGCAATTTGTAACCAAAGCATAGGCAAGTAGGGGCATAAAACATGTTAAAATCCCGACTTATCACATACGCAGACCTTACCCTTACCTAATGAAGGTAGAGAGGTTGTTTCAAATAGACCCTCGGCCTAGAAATAGTGAGAAGAAGAAGTGAAAGAAGAGGAAGAAGACGAGGGAGGATGAAGAAGAAGAGAGAGAAAAATGAGGGGGGGGGGGAATTAGTAGTACTAAACACGAACAACAGTAAATACGATAATAAAAGCGAACTAGATCACATGAAGAAGTAACGATCTACTTAAGATATGCAGGAACTTAAAGTAACTTGTAAGAAAAAGAGAAACTTACAACTACCTACTAACTTTTTACCCTAATCCTGGACCTCTATACCTTCCTATCAAGGGTCATGTCCTCAATAAGCTGAATCCATGCCATATCATGCCTAATGTCACGCCCCGAACCTGGGCCTGGACATAACACGGCACCCGGTGCCTGACTACATGCGACCGAGCGAACCGATTGGCTGGCTGAATCAACATGTGATATTATAACATACTGAATGCGGAAGATAAAGTAACACATGCTGCTGAATGTATGGATAATATAAATTAAAGTGCGAAAATACTAATACAATTTTGAATTATATTGAGTTACATGATACTGGAATACTGAATACGACTAGATTGAGACATGTATTCTTGAACTGATTATGAAAACTGAAACTTCAATTGTTTATGACATGCAGAGAAATCTAGACTGAGATGGGCATCAAACCCAAGTCTATATTGATTATTCACTGAGCTCACAACGTTTAGAATGAAAGTCATGAATGAGTTATGAAGCAAGATAATAGAAGTTCTGCAACTATTCAAGAAACTAGGCTTAACTATATTTCTGAGGCAACTAGTAATGCCGTAAAAGGTACGTAGTGTAGGGAGAATCATTAACATTCCCAAACATAGAGAGTTAGCCTCACATACCTTAAATTCCTGCTCTCGAGCGTAATACAACGTTTGTCAACCCTTTCAACTTTAGCCTATAGCAATACAAGTCAAAGGGATTCCATATTAGCTATGATACTCATGTTTTGGTCACTTAAGCATTTTATCAAACACTTAGTGACAATGAAGCTTCATAGTCCTTATTAATGGTGTTTCTAGCGTAATACAACGTTCTCGAGCGTAATACAACGTTTGTCAACCCTTTCAACTTTAGCCTATAGCAATACAAGTCAAAGGGATTCCATATTAGCTATGATACTCATGTTTTGGTCACTTAAGCATTTTATCAAACACTTAGTGACAATGAAGCTTCATAGTCCTTATTAATGGTGTTTCTACACCCAATAACCCCTTCTCTTGGTCCTAGATAAATTTTAAAGTCTCAAATGGTTATAATCAATATCACTTCATCACCCATAAGGTAAACAACACCCTTAACCAATAATCAACAATCAACAACCCAAACCTATAACTGTTCATACTTTTCTATCAAACTCATAAGCTCATATCTCATGAACTAGAGTCTATAATCATTAATCCAATGCTAGAATCAATTAGAGGGTGAAGACATTACCTTTTTGAAGTTCAATCCCCTTGAATTCGAGTAATAGGGTTCCTTCTCTCAACAATGATGTCCTAATCTAATATCTAATGATATGGAGGGTTTACCCATGTTAATAAGAAGTTGGAAAATTAAAATTAACTTAGAATCACCATTAGAACTTACCTTGGATGGTGAAAAGACCTTTAAGGAGTTAGGTTCTTGAGAGCTTCTCTTTCTAGACCAAGGTTTTGTGTTTTGGGGTGTGGGGGACGAAGTAGGGCTTTAAAATGACCCCAAGGTGCGCCCCCCACGAACCTGAAGGCCTGAACGCGCACCTGACTGCGCAAAATGACAGTAGCACTGTCACAAGTGCGGTAGCACACGTGACCCTTTGGGCACACACCTGGCGCGCATATTGCGCACTGCTCTGCAAAATGCACATAACTTTTTTCACGGAGATCCATTCGAGCGCCACAATATATCGTGGAAAGCTATTTCAAGGGCTTACAACTTTCATGCTTTAAATTTTTCCAAATTTCTTACACAATTTCAGTAAATCCCGGTATAATACAGACCTTTTGTAAACTTAGTAGATTTTATCGAATATTATGCAACTCACTCTCCGTCTTGATTCTTAAACAACTATTTTCACCCATACTCATCCAGCTAGGACTTCATATGTTTAAAACATCAAATTAATACTCATTTAACATATCCACACCTAGTCCGAATGTACGGGGTGTTACATTATCTCCCCCTTGGGATCATTCGTCCTAGAGTGATTGCCATGACTGTAACTTACGGGTATGTTGGACACATGAACTTTCATCAAAACTTGCATACTACACTGAATGAATACATGATTACTGAACTGTTGAGATACTAAACTGAATGACTATTGCATTGACTGAATATTGGTCTGCCAGGGATACATGAATACTGTACTAACATGGATATATGAATATTAAACTGACACGAATATTTGAGTATTGAACTAACATCAATATCAGAGTACTAAGCTGGCATGAATATCTAAGTATTGGACTGACATTAGTAGCTGAGTATTGAACTGACATGAGTATCTGAGTATCGAACTGACATGAGTATCTGAGTACTGAACTGACATGAGTAGCTAAGTACTGGAAACTTGAATGTTATAGCATGATACATGAGATAATGGCTGTATAGCCACAAAATTCTGGTGGCAACTCTAACTCATAAGCTAATTAACCGATCCTTTGCAAGATTCTAAATGGCCCAATATATCAGGGACTAAGCTTCCCCTTCTTCCCAAATCTTATAACGCCTTTCAAAGGCGAAACTTTCAGAAACACTCAATCATCAACTAGAAACTCTAGGTCTCTATGCCGTACGTGCGAATATGAATTTTGGCGGCTCTAAGCCGTCTTCGAATGCTCTTGAATTAGCTTAACTTTCTCCACAGTCTGATAGACGAAATTTGGTCCCAATAACTCCTCTTCACCAACTTTTAACCAACCAATATGCAATCTACACCTTTGCCCATATAGAGTCTCGCACGGTACCATATTGATACTGGAATGGTAGGTGTTATTATTAGAGAACTCAATGAGAGGTATGTGAATATCCCAATTACGTTCAAAATCAAGGATATCCTCAAGTGATTGAATAATGCGCTCTGCCTGTCCATCTTTCTGAGGATGGAAAACTTGTGCCTAATCCTTTCTGAAAGAACTTCTAAAAGTTCATTGTATACTCAGCACCATGATAAATGATGGACAATGGGGTCCCATGCACTCTAACGATTTCTTGGATATACAACTTGGCATAATCCTCTACTGAATCTGTAGTCTTCACTGGCAAGAGGTGAGCCAACTTGGTAAGTAAATCTACAATCACCAAATCAGATCATGCTTTAAAAACGAGTGATATAATCCTGTTATAAAGTCCATATTTACAATTTTCCCTCAAGAGTATGTGTATTCTGTGGTAAAACACTAGGCTTTCTACCGCTCAACTTTCACTTGTTGATAATTCGTATACTTGGCCACAAAGTCTGTGACGTTCTTTTTCATGTCGTTGCACCAATAAATCTCCTTGGTCATGGTTCATATTTGGGGAACCTGAATGGAAAGAATACCTGGAATTATGGTCTTCTAACATGATCTTCCCTTTTTAAGTCCATCTATGTCTAGAACACGCAATCTGTCTTGGTACCCAAAGTACCATAATCTCCCCCTTATTCAAAAGCCATCATCTTATACTTGTGAATCTCCTCTTTCAACTGCAACACGTAGGGATCATCAAATTGTTTCTCCTTCTCTTCGGCTACTAAGGGGAACAAGTCCTGTTCTAGAAAACAACTCCGTCATCTTCAGAGTCCGAAGTCGAACTCCTATCTTGGATAAGTGGTGAACTTCTTTCACCATAGTTCTCTTGTCTACCTCAACCATGAGCTATACTTCCCATACTTGATTATCATTTTAAGGTACTTTCTGAAAACACTTATAGCATTGTTGCGAGCTAAGTCTTTGACTTGTATTCCAAAATTAGAGTATCGTGCAACGACACTACCCTCATGATACATAATTGGGCATAATTTAATGGTTTTTATATCCCATGCTAACTATGTGGGTTTCAAATCTCCAACTGGACTTACCAGCGATTTTTCATATTTCTTCCTTAGACCAAAGGTTAAGGTCTTGTACTTGAAGATCCTTCTCTTTTGTTAGGATCCGAACAACTTTTCTTATCTTCTCCAATTCTTTGCACTTTACATCAATGACGACTCATCGTCCGACGTACTTCTAAGCAATCTTTCTTACTAAGAAAAACTAATTTACTTACATATATGGAAAGCTAATGTATTCACAACTATCATAGACAATCTTAATGATTTAACTCTGCCCACACTGTCAATCTTGGGGAAACCCCTTTTCGATAACTCTTAAAGGTTATTCTTCTGTAGTTTGCTCTCTTAATGTTAGCTGATGTTTTTCCCACTATCACTGTACTTCGGGTTTAACTTAAACTCTTTGGGTTCTAACACATGTTCGGTACAAACTGTCATCCACTCACCAGAGTTAACCTGGATAAGTGAAACAAATCTTACCTCTACTAGCCATGTTGAGCTAATTCACAGTATCTACTCAAAACTTACTATTCTTTTACTAACCACCTGCTAGCATCATGTTTTCTTGCTCTGATTTGAATAACCAAAGTGAAACATAAGGTTATTTCTAACCTCCCTTCACCATCCAACCCTATTCTATTGTCGCATACTATCTTTTTTTTTTGAACAATGTACATGGATCACACTTAGGGAAAAGTCATCTGTCTTAAACGAAATTGGACTATCTAACCCCATACTTTCTATACACTTCAAAATCATATCAGACTATAAACATCTAGGGTAAACACTTTGTCACATAACCTAAGCGGGAACTGTCTTATCTTTTATCTCACAATAATAGCAGCTTCTTATAGTAATTCACTAACGTGGTACCTTCTAATTCTGATTTGAATAAACCTAACTAACTTAAAACCATTCCCTAAGATTAAATGTCGCCTGCTCTTGGTTCTCATTTCGTACATCATATTATTCTTAGCTATATTTCCCTTAGGCTCTTTTCTGTCCAAAACTATAGTGATCAATTCTTTGCCCACTGCGGTTGAATTCTTAACCTGTTACACTGTAGGGTCTGACATACGGATACACTGCCATACACATCTGATAAATCACTTCATGCACCATCCAGTAAGTCTTGGGTCTTAATCCGGACCTAAAATATGCGAAGATTTCGCTATAATCATTGTTACTTACATTTTCTTTGAGCACCAGTATGCATCATTGTATACTCACAAGTCACCAGAAATTTTGATACATTGAAAATTGGATATTTGGTAATTATATAACTGAATACTGGTGTATTGAATAACCATAAACTTGCTAGATGAAAGGCCGCTAACTGGTTATTGAGATAAAGTGATAACAATAAAACATGATAACTGCTTTAGTATTTTCTGATTAGGTTATGCTCTAATATATACTACTATCCATTGCATCCCACTGTCAACATACCCTCAAATCTCATTTGTTACCAACCTTCACTTCATAAATATACCCAGTGGGCAATCGTCCTAACTAGAACCTTAGGTTTCTCCTGTGCGTCGCTTGGGCATCCAATACATTTGGAATTCGATAGGAAGAGAAGGATACCTATTGCTCTAAGTATCATGGCACGATCTATAGTAGAAAGAAATGAGACAATCCTGAATGTCTTGGTAGTTAACCATTTATATTGGTGCCCCGCAAACCCATATAAAGGAAACTCCACCGGACACGGCTTTATAGACTCCCTAGGACTCTTGAACTTAGTGCTCTGATACCAAGCTTTGTCATGCCCTGACCCTGGGCTTGGACGTAACACGACACCCGGTACCCGACTACATGCAACCGAGCAAACCAACTGGATGGATGAATCAATATGTGTATCATAACATACTGAATGCGGAAGATAAACTAACACATGCTGATATACTGAATGTCTAGATGATCTAAATCGAAGTGTGGAAATACTAATACAATTCTGAAACATATTTTTAGCCAGCATAACTTAATATGAAAAGCCTACGACTTTGTCTAGCTGTTACTCTAGTCTATGAAGCCTCTAATCAAGTATTGAAATCACCGACTATTTGAAAATACTAAAGATTGTAAGGTAATGATAATGCCACGAAAGAACTGGGGATCACCAAATAGCTGGTATGGGAATCTTAGCGCTCTGAATCGTCAACCTGTAAATCATTACCTGCATCGTGAGATGCAAGCCTCAGGCAAAAAAGACGTCAGTACATTTGAATTGCACTGGTATGTAAAGCAACTGAAAGAAAGAACTATAAATGTTGAAACTAATATTGAGCTGATAATTTAGAATTGATAATTGATAACTGAAATGGTAACCGCTAAAACCGAAACTAAAATGATAACTGGCAACTGATAACTGAAATGATAACTGATAACTAAAATGATAACTGATAACTGAACAGAGCATAGGAAGTAAGGATATGAATACCCCCTCTTTTGCATGATGAACCACCTGTTTATCTGAATAAATAAACTGCGGCCTCAGGCCCTATATATATGTGCACAAACTGCGGCCTCAGACCCAAAGATGCATGAAGCTTAAACTGTGGCCTCAGGCCCAAATACAGGGGTTCAATATTCAGGGATTTAAATTCAGGAACTGAGAATCATACTACAATATGTGATACCGAAATACTGAATCATATTGAGTTACATGATATTGAAATACTGAATAAAACTAGACTGAGACATGTATTCTTGAACTGATTATGAAAACTGAAACTTCAATTGTTTATGACATGCTGAGAAATCTAGACTGATACTCATGGGCATCAAACCCAAGTCTATATTGATTATGCACTGAGCTCACAACGTTCAGAATAGAAGTCATGAATGAGTTATGACTCTAGATAATAGAAGTTCTGCATCTATTCAAGGAACTAGGCTTAACAATATTTCTAAGGCAATTAGTAATGTCGTAAAGGTACGTAGTGTAGGGAGAAACATTAACATTACCAAATATAGAGAGTTAGCCTCACATACCATAACTTCCCGCTCTCGAGCGTAATACAACTTTGCCAACCCTTTCAACTTTATTCTATAGCAATACAAGTCAAAAGGATTCCATATTAGCTATGATACTCATGTTTGGTCACTTAAGCATTTTATCAAACACTTGGTGAGAATAAAGCTTTATAGTCCTTATTAATGGTGTTTCTACACTCAATAACTCATTCTCTTGCTCCTAGATAAATTATAAAGTCATAAATGGTTATAATCAACATCATGCTTCATCACCCATAAGGTAAACATCACCCTTAACCAATAATCAACTATAAACAACCCAAACCTATAACCGTTCATGCTTTTCTATCAAGCACATCAACTCATATCTCATGAACTAGAGTCTGTAATCATTAATCTAATGCTAGAAACAATTAGATGGTGAAAACATTACCTTTTTGAAGTTCAATCCCCTTGAATTAGAGTTCTAGGGTTCCTTCTCTCAACAATGATGTCCCAATCGAATATCTAATGATTTGGAGGGTTTACCCATGTTAATAAGGTGTTGGGGGAATTGAAATCAACATAGAATTATCATTAGAACTTACCTTGGATGGTGGAGGGACCATTGAGGAGTTAGTTCTTGGGAGCTTCCCTTTCTAGAGGAAGTTTTTGTATTTGGGGTGTGGGGGACGAAGTAGGGCTTTAAAAATGAACTTGATAAGTAGGAATTTTAAACTATTATTTGCTCTCTTTTACTTGTGTTTTGGGCCAAAAATGCATGAAGGTATTCCCGGAAACTAATGTAATATGCTTGATTGCAGGAATTGTTCGAAATGAGACAAAGGAGTCATAATCAACTCATAAAGGACTCAAAACTTGACAAAAACCAAGACTGGGCCAAGAGATCTGAAGCGCGGACTACACAAATATTATGCGGCCGCGAAAGTCACAACGCGGTAGCGATCAGAAATACGCGGTCCGTGAAAGGGAGGTTTAGAGAGTTGCAATTTCACGCTAAATGATAAGCGCGGACCGCACCAGAAATGTGCGGCCGCGAAAGTCTCTCTACGGCCGCGATGGAAATTATGCGGACCGCGATGCATGAAGTTCAGAGAGCTCAGAACTTGAGAAAAAGAAAGAAGTGCAGTCCGCGTTAGAATTGTGCGGCCGCAGAAGTCCCTTACGCAGCCGCAATAAAAATTATGCGGTCCGCAAAACTCAGCTCAACCCAGATCCAGATTTTAAGAACGCGAACCGCGATCAGAATTACGAGGCTGCGAAAGCTAGAATGCGGTCGCGCTCAAAATTACGAAGCCGCACAACCTCCGTAGGGGCATTTTTGTTCGGAAATTTCAGCCTATACAAACGTTTTGTCATTTTTAGGGAATGTTATGTATTATCAGAGCACATGAGACGACTGTACATTCTGTTCCGGGCAATTTTTTACTAGAATTATCTTTCAACATTAGATTTTCATCTGTTAATCTAGTATTATGAATTTTATCCTCATTTCATCTTTAAATTCTGTTATTTCCATGAGTAGCTAAACCCATAGCTAGGGTTGTGACCCAACCCTAGTGTGGGTATTTTATGGGTATTTGATTTTAGGGCTTGAATTGAATGAGTTAGTGATATTTAGCCTGGCTCTTGCTAGAACTATTGCATTAATGGTTGCAAACATTGATTCATGCCTTTATGACTTAGTCTCTACTTGAGAAAGAGGGACCAAGTCTAGGAAACCTAGGCTAACAAGGAATTGGGGTGAACTCAAGAAATTGATAGCCCCAGTTAAAGGGTTAAACCTAGAGATAGTAATACCCGAATTGAGCTAATATCACTTGAATTGCATGAATACCCATTTGGACTTGTGAAAGAAAAATTGGGCAAAATCACTCAAACTACCGAGAGGTATAGAGTGAGTGCCTGGGTGTGATAGCTATATTACGACCCCAACTAATCAATCTTGCCCTAGATTCTTACTACCCGTTGGATATCCACCTAGGTAGAAGTCACAACCCTATTCTCTTTAAATATTTGAAAATTATCAACAAAAATATTGTCCTTAGTTTAAATTATCACAATCTTTAGAGTAAAGTTATAAGTAGAAATCAAACCCAAAACTTGTGGAATTGTAATTAGACTCAAAGCCTGCATCTAGCATAGATATAAACCTAATTCCAATTATTAACTCCATGTGGATTCGATCCCGACCTAGTTGGGTTAAACTGCATCGACCACCCTCTCTACTCAATAGTAGTGTAGGCTTAGACCCGATCAATTTTTGGCGCCGTTGCTGGGGAGTTAGACGGGTTTAGCTATATATCTGAGTAGTTATGTGTTTTGTTTTTCATTCCTTCCATTTTTCTAATTTTGTGTGTGAATTGCTTTTAGGTACCAAATGGCTCTTAAAAACGAAGCCCTCGGGAATTTTCCATTGGGGGAGGAGGTAGACGATGATCACGTGGATGAGGTTCAACCCGAACCTCAAGTACAAAGGAGAGACCGCCGCCTAATGACAAAATCCAAAACCCTCCCCCACCTCCTCCAAGGGCAGCACACATGGTGTTACCAAATGAAGGCTATGCGAGTGCGATAGTCCCGCCCCGGATTAGGGTGGGCAACTTTCAAATAACCAATGTCATGCTTACACTATTGGAACAGAGGGGTTTCTTCACCGGAGCTCCACACCATAACGCTTATAAGCATCTCAAAGGTTTTGTTGACACGTGCTGGGGGAGCAAGCAAACTAATGTCTCCGAGGACGCATTGAGGTTGAGGCTTTTCCCATTTTTCTCTAAGGGGGAAGGCTTTGAATTGGCTAGAAAGGTACCCAACCATTCTATCACCACTTGGGATGAGTTGGCCGAGAAGTTCAGCGCAAAGTTCTTTTCTCCGGGACATATGGCAACGCTAAAGGATGAGATCCTTGCTTTTAAACAAGAGCCAAATGAACTGTTACATTAGATTTGGGAGAGGTACCGGACGATGGTAAAAGAGTGCCCGAACAACGATATGACTGAGGCCATGATCCAACAGACCTTCTACAGGGGGATCAACACAACAAACCAATGTGTGGTTAACAAAATCGCCGGAGGGAACTTCATGAACACGCCATATGCCGAAGCTTGTTAAATACTTGATGAGATGGCAGATACCTCTTAGGCGTGGCAAAGTAGAGCCAATGTGCCACAAGGTGACCCTAATGTTATTCATCTACACAAGGAGCTACATGACACGACCAAGCTATAGCCGAGTTGACAACTACCATGAACCAATTGGCCAAAGCTCAGATTCAACAAGTTCAAGGGCCAAAACAAGTGAATGCCATTGAAGGAGTGAACATGATGGTTAACAAGAGAAGGCAACAAGGTCAACAAGTTCAAAACAATCCGAATCAATTTGAGCAAAGTGGTAGTGGGTATAATCAAGATGACTCATATGATGATCAAAGTGAAGAGGTTCAATATGTCAACAAATATCAAGGTCAACGGGGCAATCCTCCGAATCAACAACAGTGGAGATCACAGGGAAACCAAGGAAATTGGGGCAATCAAGGTCAACAAGGAAATTGGAATAGTGGCAACAACAACAACCAAGGAAATTGGGGGAACAACAACAATCAAAATTAGGGTAATCAAGGCAATTGGGGTGACAACAATAATAGTAATTGGGGAGGCAATAACAATCAAGGGGTTTGGAACAACAATAATTAAGGGAATCGGGGGTCAGGCTTTCAAAGGCCCCCGATGTATCAACAATCGAACAACCCGCCTCCATATTTATCACAAGGTCCTAGTTCTTCCAACAATGAGAGGGGACGGATTGAAACCATTTTCGAGCAAATGATGAAGAAAAATGCCGAATCCGATGCCCAATTAGCCTCCCACAACACTTCTACCCGCAGCTTGGAAGTCCAACTTGGCCAAATTTCTCAAGCTTTGAATACTCGCCCTAAGGGGACACTACCAAGTGATACACTAGTAAACCAGAAGGGTGGAAACAATACGGGGCATGCTATGGCGGTGACTATAAGAAGTGGAAAAGGTGGAGTTGCTAGTATCTCAAACTCAAGAAAGATTGTGAATGATGATGTGGTGATGCAAGATGATGATGAGCCAAGCAATGAGGTTCAAGTGAATGATGAAGTGAGGATAGACATTAATGAAAATGTGGAGACACAAGATGATGTGAACCCCTCTAAGGGACATGTGATAGACATACCGGATCCGGTAGTACCCAAAGCTAAGGCTCCTTTGCCAAGGCCTCCTCCACCATATCCTCGAAGTCTTGCAAAGAAAAAAGATGAGAATCAATTCAAGAAATTCATTGATATGATGAAAAGTTTGTCCATAAATGTACCATTGGTTGAAGCGTTAGAACAAATGCTGGGATATGCCAAGTTCATGAAGGACTTGGTAACAAAGAAAAGATCAATGAACTATGAAAGGATCAAAATGACACATCAAGTGAGTGCCATTGTGCACTCCATGGCTGCAAAGTAAGAAGACCCCGGTGCCTTTACAATCCCGTGCACTATTGGTAGTGCCAATTTCGCCAAAGCTTTGTGTGACTTGGAGGCAAGCATTAAATTGATGCCATATTCTGTGTTCAAGACATTGGGGATTGGGCAACCAAGGCCTACATCCATGAGGTTGCAAATGACGATCGGACAATGAAAAGGCCACTAGGGATAATAGATGATGTGCTAGTTCAGGTCGACAAGTTCATACTTCCTGCCGATTTTGTGATACTTGACTGTGAGGTTGACTACGAGGTGCCAATCATAGTGGGGAGACCTTTCCTAGCTACAGGGAAGGCCTTAGTTGATATGGAAGCAGGGGAGCTCACCTTCCGGGTGGATTATGAAAAAGTTGTGTTCCATGTTTGCAAGTCAATGAGGCAGCCTAATAGCAACAAAGTGTTTTCGTTTGTGGATCTTGTGACCGAAGTAATTGTGGATGACATAAGTGCTGTGATGAATGTGGAAGACCCATTGGAAGCTGTGTTATTGTATCATGATGAGGATGAGAAGGAAGGCTTGGTAGAATGTGTCAATGCTTTGCAAGGGATGAGTTCATATACATATGAGCCCCGAAAAGTTTCCTTGGACCTTGAGAACCGGAAGACTCCACCAACAAAGCCCTCAATCGAGGAGCCTCCCATATTGGAGTTGAAGCCCTTGCCTTCACACCTCATGTATGAGTTCTTAGGCCCTTGTTCCACTTTACCTGTTATTCTTTTCTCGTGCTTAACAAACGTGCAGGTAGATTCCACCCTTGCGGTGCTCCAAAGGAGGAAGAAGGCAATAGGTTGGATATTGGCGGACATTCGGGGTATAAGCCCTGCCTTTTGCATGCACTAAATCATATTGGAGGAGGATGCCAAACCCTCCGTGGAACATCAAAGAAGGTTGATGAGGCCATGTAAGAGGTAGTCAAGAAAGAGATAATCAAGTGGTTGGATGCTGGGGTTGTCTACCCAGTTTCTGATAGTTCATGGACTTCAGGGGTACAATGTGTCCCAAAGAAGGGGGCGTGACTGTGATTACAAATGACAACAATGAGTTGATCCCCACAAGAACTGTCACCGGTTGGAGAGTATGCATGGATTATAGGAAGCTCAACAAAGTGACTCAGAAGGATCATTTTCCACTTCTATTTCTTGATCAAATGTTGGATAGGCTAGCCGGACGTGCTTATTATTGCTTCTTGGATGGGTATTCTGGATACAACCAGATTCTTATTGCACCTGAAGACCAAGAAAAGACCACCTTCACTTGTCCGTATGGCACATTTGCATTCTCAAGGATGCCGCTTGGTTTATATAATGCACCGGCTACTTTCAGCGGTGTATGATAGTAATATTCACGGATATGGTGGACGACTTACTCGAGATTTTCATGGATGATTTCTTTGTTGTGGGGGATTCTTTTGAAGAGCGTTTGGATAATCTTGATAAGGTATTGGCACGTTGTGAACAGACCAACTTGGTGCTTAATTGGGAGAAGTGTCACTTTTGTGGTCGAGGAGGGCATTGTCCTCGGCCATAAGATCTCCAAGAATGGTATTGAAGTGGATAAAGAAAAAATTGAAGTGATATAAAAACTCCCTCCTCCTACCTCCACCAAAGAAGTGAGGATCTTTCTAGGTCACGCGGGGTTTTACCGACGGTTCATCAAGGACTTCTCAAAAGTGGTGAACCCCCTATCACCCCCAGGCAAGTAGGCAGGTTGAAGTCTCCAACAGGGAAATCAAGAGTATTCTATCCAAGACTGTCAATGCAAACTGGACTGATTGGTCAAGGAAACTCGACGATGCTTTATGGGCCTATAGAACAACTTACAAGACTCCAATCGGTATGTCTCTGTATCAGTTGGTGTTTGGGAAAGCATGTAACCTCCCGGTGGAATTAGTGCATAAGGACATGTTGGCGTTGAAGAAGTTGAACCTTGAGTGGGATGCAACTGCCAATCTTCGGGTGGAGCAATTGAATGAACTTGATGAGTTCCGGTTCCATGCTTACTCCAGTTCGTCCTTGTATAAGGACAAGATGAAGTACCTACATGATAAGTATATCGGGAACAGAGAATTCAAAGAAGGTGACCTTGTTCTCTTATTCATCTCTCGGTTACGGATGTTTTTGGGAAAGCTAAAGCCAAAGTGGAGCGGTCCTTTTGAAGTGATACATGTACTCCTTTTGGTGCTCTGGATTTGAAAAACAAGAATGGTGAGATCTTTAGAGTCAACATGCACCGGGTGAAGCACTACCTTGGTAAGGTTGACGATGGCCACGTTTTGGCATTGATCCATTTCAAGTGAATGATGGTAACATGCATCGTGCCGCGACATTAAATCAGGTGCTTCTTGGGAGGCAACCCATGTGCTTTTCTCTCTTTTGATTTTCTTTTTAGATTAGGCTTTTTTTTTGGACTAACTAGTTGTGAAGTGGATGCAGGAAATTGACAAGGAAAAAAATTGGCTAAGTAGTAAAATTTCAGGGACCACGCAAGCACTTCGCGGCCGCACAAATCTGTGCGTGGTCGCGCAGCTGGATGATGGAAATTGCCAACTCTCTAAGGTTGGCCTGTCAAAATTCCTTAAGAGTTCGTGGCCGCATTCAAAATTCTGCGGATTGCAAAAATTTATGCGGCCACTGCCAATTTTTCGTGGACCTCGCCTGTAGACAAATAAAATTTTATTAAATTTAAATCTACAAGTAATTTGGATTTCATCATGTATTAAATACATATTAGTCATAATGATACTATGGGCTAGTATAATCGGGTCAATTATTTAAATCTAAAATGAATTGATTTAAATAAAAGTCCAATATATTATTGGGCTAGCCCGCAAATTGGTCTTCTATCAAATAGGTCGGCCCATAAGCCTCAAGCCCAATGATCCACTAGGGTTTTCTTGGAGACTACTCCACCCCACGCCTATATAAAGGGGTCAAAGGAGAAGGCCAAGGGACAAGCACATAAGCAGAAGGAAAGGCTAAAGAAGCTCTGAAGAATAGCATCAAGGTCTCCATCCATATCTGCAATCGTCGTCTGTGGTCAAATTCCAAAGGCGAACTCAAGTCATAGGCGGACGACTTCAAATCTTTCGTTCGTGATAACCCAACACTAAATCCTGGTTCGTGACGACCTTCAAATTGTTCGTGACGTACTACAAATCTGAAATATCAAGCTTTCAAGCTCTTGAACCATCATCCGTGAGGAGAAGAATCAGAGGACTATATCTCTTTAGGTTTAGAGATATTTTAGAGATTGTAACCCCATCACTTGAAATTGAATATAATATTTGTCGCTATATTTCTTGTCTTGATTATTATTTTTCAGGAGTGAAATTTAATTGTTACAAATTTTGGCACGCCCAGTGGGACTATCTCTACCTCTCATCTCTTCTTAACTCTCAACATTCAAGATCACTAAGATGGCTTCAAAGAAGATCGACTCAAAAGTTGCTGACTCCAAGTTTTCTTCTGACGTTGAAAGTATCCTGAATGTTACTATGGGGAGTCTTGGGCCAATCACCCGGAGCAAGGCGAGCGTCTTGGGACAACAAGCACTCCAAGTGTCGTCTGTACCAATGCACGCTTTGAGATCTTCATCATCCGAAGAAGAAAGGTCCTCTGCTAGCAAGTTAGAGAGAGGAGATAATATTGCATAAGTTGTGGAGAAAGCTCTTGCTCAACTTACTTTATACAATACCAAGAGTCAGCTTACCCAACCTGAGGATGAAGTCTTAAGTGTTGGTTCTACGCCAATCTCGCCACATGACATGTTCCAAACTGAGTTCAATCCGTGGGAAGGTCTCGGTTATTCTTCATCATCTGCAATAATCATGGAGGCAATGATGACTAACACTTCGACAATGGAGGAGCAACTTGCAAACTTGACAAAGGCGATTGATGGCTTAACAAAGTATGCTCAAGATCAAGATGTCCATATCGCAAAATTGACAGGCATAGTGGAAAGCATGATGGATGGAGAATCAAGTCATGCACCTGGAAAGCTTCCTGAAGTCCATAAGAAGGCTGATCCTCCAACAAAACAAGTGTCATCCGCCAATGAACTTCATGTCTCCTCCGAAGGATCAATTCCCATAGAACAATTGAAGGAATTCATTATGGGAACTATCGAGGATAAGTATGAGGTCACTTCAAAGTCTTCTCTCACGTACGCAAAGCCGTATACTGTGAGAATCGATAGCTTGAAAATGCCTGCCGGCTATCAACCTCCCAAATTTCAGCAGTTCGGTGGCAAGGGAAATCCAAAGCAACATGTCGCGCACTTTGTTGAGACATGCAACAATGCAGGGACTTATGGAGATTACCTTGTCAAGCAGTTCGTCCGCTCACTAAAGGGGAATGCTTTTGATTGGTACACCAACCTCGAGGCTGGATCTATTGATAGTTGGGACCAATTGGAGCAAGAGTTTCTCAATCACTTTTATAGCACGAGGCGTACTGTGAGCATGGTGGAACTTACGAACACTCGCCAATGAAAAGATGAGCCAGTTATTGACTTTATCAATCGATGGAGGAATGCAAGCCTTAACTACAAAGATAGGCTAAGCGAAGCTTCTGGAATAGAGATGTGCATCCAAGGAATGCATTGGGGACTTCGTTACATCTTGCAAGGAATTAAGCCCAGGACATTTGAAGAACTTGCCACCCGTGCTCATGATATGGAGTTGAGCATGGCTTCTGCGGGAAATGAAGGGTTGCCCATCTACGAACCTTGCATGGGAAGGGATAAGCAAGAAGTCAAGAAATGGAGCAAGTTCGTACCCAAGAATGAAAGCAAAGAATCCATGAACGTCAATGCCTCTCCTTTGAAGTTTACTACCAAGGTGAGCAAGAAACAGAGTATGAAAACAACTTCCTCTCAAGACAATGCAAATCGGAAGTTGACTCTCAAAGAGATGCAAGAAAAGGAGTACCCATTTCTAGACTCTGATGTGCCTTCAATATTTGAAGAACTCCTCGAGCTAAAGCTTATTGAGCTGCCAGAGATGAAGCGGCTAGATGAAGCTGGAAAAAGCAATGACCCGAATTACTGCAAATACCATCGGCTTGTAGGTCACCCTCTTGAGAAGTGCTTTGTCTTCAAGGACAAAGTTATGGATTTGGCTCGTCAAAAGAAGATCGAGCTTGAAGACGAGAAGGCGAGCGCAAACCATGTGTCCATTGCCTTTGGCTCATTCGATCCGATTGAGATATGCACGTGTGAAGGGAATAAGATGAAGAATTGTTGGAGGATGACAAAGTCCGAGTTAATCAACCTGATGAAGAAGGTTGGACCCTGGTGACTCATCGAAGACGCCGTAAATTGAGTCCGCAAAAAGGATCAACGAAGCAACCTACGAGGAATAAGATGGTGAGAAGACCAAAGAAGCAACAAATGGTTAAGAACCCAAAGAAGGTGGAGATAGAGACACACCATCACCAAAAGCCACGCCACCCGGTGACTTTGGGAGAATTTTTGCCGAGTTGGTTTCGCATGAGGATTTCTGACGATGATGACAAGGCCTTGTGTTGTAATGATGATAAAGAAGAAGAGGAAAAGAACGAAGTCACATCAATACCGTCTCCACCACTGTCTAATAGTCTTGTTGAGTCCTCCTTCTAAGAAGCAGATGTCTGTAATGCAAAAATCACCTTCACTGAAGACGATCTCGTACTTGGTGAGACACCACACAATCGCCCTTTGTTTATTATCGGTTATGTGCTCGAGCGGAGGATAAACAGAATCTTGATAGATGACGGATCTGCAGTTAACATTCTTCCCATTCGCATAATGAAGGAACTCGACATCTCAACTGAAGACCTTTCTGAAAGCCGACTGATGATTCAAGGATTCAATCAAGGGGGACAAAGGGCCATAGGAGCTATCAAGCTGGAAATCACCATGGGAGATATGCAATCAACTGCATGGATGCATGTGATTGATGCAAAGACTTCATACAATTTGTTGCTTGGCAGGCCGTGGATACACGAGAACAAAGTTGTCCCATCAACTTACTACCAATGTTTGAAATATAATAAAGATGGAGTCGAAAAGAAGATAATTGCTGACGACAAGCCGTTCACTGATGCAAAGTTCTACTTGAAGAACCACATCATGAAGGGAGTAAAAGTTGATGATATCACGAAGGCCAAAGGTGATAATATCGTGTCCAAAAGGGCTGAAGTAGCTTCTGGTGAAGATAAAGTTACAATAGAAGCATGCCAAGTTTCGAAAGCTCACAAAAAAAATGTTGCAATTGCAGGCAAGAAAATAGCTCCTTTATTTCGTTACGTCCCAAAAGTGAAGAAAGATGAAGGAGAATCATCAAGCCTCCAAAAAGATACACTAAGAGAATTAACCCTTCCTATCAAGCAGATTGATACCATAAAGTTATCTTCAAAGCTACTGGAAAGGTTTGTGGCCCCTAACATGCCTCAGAATAAGGCACTCCCCACGAAATGCACAAATGAAGGTTTTGATCCGAATGACAGGTTGTTCGCAAAGGCTGGATATGATCCCAATGAACCATCTAAGCTAGGGAATCTCCCACCTGAAGCTACTAGGAAAGCAAACGCGATGAAGGATAAGGAGCATGTGGTGAAGCAATCACGTGAGGGTCTAGGTTACAAACAACCCCCACCAGTTCGCATCCCCATTAGAAGAGCAAGTATTAACTATATCATGATGGAAGATGAACCTGCTGATCCTAATAAACGGCCTTCTGTCTTTGATCGACTTGGAGAACCAACTACAAGAACTTCTGTATTTGAGAGGCTGGGGCCATTGAAAAAGAAAAGAACAAGTGCCAAAGAAATTACGAAAAAATAAGAAGACCTTTGCCATCTAGAGTCCAAAGTATCTCCAAAGAGTGTCAAAGCCTGATCCCTTCCAGAATGAGGCGACAATCAGAACTTTTGATTTCATGCGGAGAGGTACTCAATGTGAAGACTCGCACAGTGGTCCACACTAGAGAGCGTGACGAAGATGAAGAAAGTGTAGGATCTTCATATCACTTTACTGAAAATGAGGAGCAATACACTTCATTCCTAAGTAAGGTCGACGAAAATTTGGGAGATGCCTCTTGGTGTGGCCATATATCTTTTAATGATGGTGATCCTCAAGAAGACGAAGATGTCTAGGACGCTCTTGCGGAACTAGAAGAAGGAATCAAAATGACTATTGATGCATTGAAAGAAGTCAACCTTGGCACTGCAGAAGACTCCAGGCCCACCTATGTAAGTGCCCTATTAACCATAGATGAAGAAAGCACTTATGTGGAGCTACTCAAAGAATATAGAGATGTCTTTGCTTGGAGCTACAAAGAGATGCCTGGTTTAGATCCTAAAGTAGCAGTTCATCATCTCGTGGTCAAGAAAGGAGCTCGTCTTGTTAAGCAAGCCCAAAGACGCTTCAGGCCAGAATTTGTCCCATCAATCGAAGCCGAGATCAATAAACTCATCGAAGCTGGTTTCATTCGGAAGGTTAAATATCCTACATGGATTTCAAGCATTGTTCTTGTGAAGAAGAAGAATGGCCAAATTCGAGTTTGTGTCGATTTTAGAGACCTCAATAATGCATGCCCTAAGGACGAATTTCCGCTCCCTATTCCAGAGCTTATGATTGATGCCACCACCGCATACGAGGCGATGTCTTTCATGGATGGATCATCTGGCTACAATCAAATACGTATGGCACCAAAAGATGAAGAGCTTACTGCATTTCGCACTCTTAAAGGCATTTATTGCTACAAAGTAATGCCTTTTGGCTTGAAGAATGCTGGTGCCACATATCAAAGGGCAATGCAGAATATCTTTGACGACATCCTCCACAAGAATGTGGAATGATATGTGGATGATTTAGTGGTGAAATCAAGAAAGAGAGGAGACCACTTGCAAGACTTAAGAATGGTGTTCGAACGACTGCGGAGATATCAACTTAGAATGAACCCGTTGAAATGTGCCTTTGGAGTTACTTCTGGAAAATTCCTTGGCTTCATTGTTCGACATCGAGGGATTGAGATAGATCAAGCCAAAGTTGATGCAATCTTGAAAATGCCCGAGCCCAGAAATATACATGAACTGAAAAGTCTACAAGGAAAATTGGCGTACCTTAGAAGATTCATCTCAAATCTAGCAGGGAAGTGCCAACCTTTTAGCCGCCTCATGAAGAAGGGTGT
>NW_017676753.1:0-22904 GCF_001879085.1 Nicotiana attenuata
CAGATAGCTAGAGGTGGAGGTCGAGGCATTAGAGGTAGATGTCAGGCCCCTAAGGTGGGGGCCAGCCAGACAGGGCCTATCCTCGAGATGTAGTTCAAAGTGGTGGGGCCCAACCCCGATGTTATGCTTTTCAAGCCAGGCCTGAGGCCGAGTCATCCGAGTTGTTATCACAGGTACGGTTTCAGTTTGCAGTAGGGATGCCTCAGTATTATTTGACCCGGGATCTACTTATTCGTATGTATCATCTTACTTTGCTTCATATTTGGTTGTGCCTCGTGATTCTTTGAGTGTTCCTGTGTATGTGTCCACGCCTGTGGGGGATTCTATTATTGTAGACTGTGTCTATCGTTCGTGTGTGGATGTTATAGGAGGTCTTGAGACTAGCGTAGATCTCCTATTTCTCGATATGGTTGATTTCGATGTCAATTTGGGGATAGATTGGCTTTCACCTTATCATGCTATATTGGACTGTTACGCCAAGAACGTGACCTTAGCCTTGCCGGGGTTGCCTCGATTGGAGTGGAGACGGACTCCTGGTCATTCTTCTAGTAGGGTTATATCTAATATGAAGGCTCGGTGTATGGTTGAGAAGGGGTGTTTGGCTTACTTGGCTTATGTTCGTGATTCTAGTGCGGAGGTTCCTTCCATGGATTCCGTACCAGTTGTTCGTGAGTTCCCAGAGGTATTTCCAGCAAACCTGCCAGGGATGCCACCCGACAAGGATATTGACTTTTGCATTGATTTTGCTCCGGGTACTCAGGCCATTTCTATTCTGCCGTATCGCATGGCCCCGCCAGAGTTGAAAGAATTGAAGGGGCAATTGCAGGATTTGCTTGATAAAGGCTTCATTAGGGTAGTGTATCGCCTTGGGGTGCGCCAGTGTTGTTTGTAAAGAAAAGGATGGATCGATGAGGATGTTCATAGACTATCGGCAGTTAAACAAAGTTACCATCAAGAACAAGTATCCATTATCGATGATTAATGACTTATTTGATCAGCTTCAGGGTGCCAAGGTCTTTTCAAAAATTGATTGGAGGTCTGGCTACCATCAGTTGAGGATTAGGGCATCCGATGTCCCTAAGACTCCTTTTCGGACTTGGTACGAACATTATGAGTTTTAGCAATGTCATTTGGGCTGACAAATGCCCCAGCAGTGTTCATGGATTTGATGAATCGAGTGTTCAAGCCCTATCTGGATTCCTTCGTGATTGTTTATATTGATGATATATTGATCTACTCCCGCAGCCGAGAGGAGCATGAGTAGCATCTTCGGACCGTTCTTCAGACTCTGAGAGATAGCCAGTTATGTGCTAAGTTTTTTAAATGTTAGCTTTGGTTTAGTTTAGTTGCTTTCTTGGGTTATGTTGTATCAGCAAAGGGTATTCAGGTGGACCCTAAGAAGATTGAGGCAATCAAGGACTGGCCTAGATCCACATCAGCTACAGAGATCTAGAGTTTCTTGGGTTTGGCAGGTTATTACCGTCGGTTTGTGGAGGGGTTTTCATCTATAGCAGCCCCGATGACCAGATTGACCCAGAAGGGTGCCCCGTTCAGATGGTCAGACGAGTGTGAGGCGAGCTTCCAGAATCTCAAGATTGCTTTGACTACGGCACCGGTATTGGTATTGCCCACAGGTTCAAGGCCTTATATAGTATATTGTGATGCATCTCATATTGGACTTGGGGCGGTACTGATGCAGGGTGGCAAGGTTATTGCATATGCTTCGCGACAGTTGAAGATTCACGAGAAGAATTATCCAGTTCTTTACTTAGAGTTGGCAGCCATTGTTCACACGCTGAAGATTTGGAGGCGTTATCTATATGGAGTGTCGTTTGAGGTGTTCACGGATCATATGAGTTTGCAGTATTTATTCAAGCAAATAGAGCTTAATTTGAGGCAGAGAAGGTGGTTGGAGCTATTGAAAGACTATGATATCACGATCTTGTATCATCCTGGGAAGGCCAATGTGGTGGCCGATGCTTTGAGTAGGAAGTCAGCTAGTATGGGCAGCCTTGTATATATCCTAGTCGGTGAGAGGGTGCTTGCATTAGATGTTCATGCTTTGGTCATTCAGTTCCTGAGGCTGGACGTTTCTGAGCCCAATCGTGTTTTAGCTTGCATAGTCGCACAGTCTTCCTTGTTTGAGCGTATCAGGGAGTGACAGTATGATGATACTCATTTGCTTGTCCTTAAGGACACAGTGCGGCACGGAGATGCCAAGCAGGTTACAGTTGGAGATGATGTAATTTTGAGGATGCAGGGTCGTGTTTGTGTGCCTAATGTGGATGGGCTTTGTGAGTTGATTCTAGAGGAGGCCCACAGTTCTCGGTATTCTATTCATCCGGGCGCCGCTAAGATGTATCCGGACTTGCGGCAGCATTATTGGAAGAGGAGGATGAAGAAGGATATTGTTGCATATGTAGCTTGGTGTTTGAATTGTCAGCAAGTAAAGTATGAGCATCAAAGACCTGGTGGTTTGCTTTAGAAGATTGAATTTCTTTAGTGGAAGTGGGAGCATATCACTATGGATTTTGTTGTTGGACTCCTGCGGACTCAGAGGAAGTTCGACGCAGTTTGGGTTATTCTGGATAGGCTGACTAAGTCAGCGCATTTCATTCCTGTGGCAGTTTTCTATTTTTCGGAGCGGTTGACAGAGATCTATATCCATGAGATCATTCGTCTTCATGGTGTGCCCGTGTCTATCATTTCAAATCGAGGTACGCAGTTTACCTCGCATTTCTGGAGGGCAGTACAACATGAGTTGAGTACGCGGGTCGAGTTGAGTGCAACATTTCATCCTCAGACGGACGGACAGTCCAAGTGTACTATTCAAATCTTGGAGGATATGCTCCGCGCTTGTGTTATTGACTTTGGAGGTTCTTGGGATCAGTTCTTGCCGTTAGCGGAGTTTGCCTACAACAGCAGTTATCAGTCGAGCACCAGATGGCTCCCTATGAGGCATTATATGGTAGGCGGTGTCGATCGCCGGTTGGATGGTTTGAGCCGAAAGAGGCTCGGTTATTGGGTACAGATTTAGTGCAGGATGCCTTGGATAAGGTTAAGATCATTCAGGATAGGCTTCGTAAAGCTCGGTTCAAGCAAAAGAGTTATGCTGACCGTAACGCTCGTGATGTGGCATTCATGGTCGGAGAGAGAGTGTTGCTTCGGGTGTCACCCATGAAAGGTGTGATGAGATTTGGGAAGAAGGGCAAGTTAAGCCCTAAGTTCATCGGACCTTTTGAGATTCTTGATCGAGTGGGAGAGGTGGCTTACAGATTTGCATTGCCACCAAGCTTATCAGCGGCACATCCAGTGTTTCATGTGTCCATGTTTTGGAAGTATCACGGCGATCCATCCCACGTATTAGATTACGACACCGCCCAGTTGGACAAGGATGTGAATTACGAGGAAGAGTCAGTAGCTATTCTAGACCGGTAGGTTCATCAGTTGAGATCGAAGAGTCCAGTGGAGAGGTCAGCCTGTCGAGGCAGCTACCTGGGAGTCCGAGCCCGATATGCGGAGCAGATATCCCCATCTTTTCCTGGCCCGGATACTTTTCTATGTCCGTTCGAGGACGAACAGTTATTTTAGAGGTGGAGAATGTGATGACCCAAAAGGTCATCTTGTGTTTTAAAACCCAATTCGGGGTTCCGAGGCCTTCAAAACCTCATTTTTAGTTCTCCTCGATTTACATGCACAGTCCGGGCCCGTTTCCGTAAAGCCTTTAGGTGGGAATTTGAGAAAATAATAATTTTTGCCTTTAAAAGTTGATTTTAGTTGACTTCAGTCAACATTTTGAGTAAACAGACTCGGACCCGTATTTTGACGGTCCCGGAGGGTCCGTAGTAAAATATGGGACCTGGGAGTATGCTAGGAATCGAATTCCGAGGTCCCTAGCCGGTGACATGAATTTTTGATGAAAATTGTTAAACAGAAATTATAATAGTTTTGAGAAATTGATTAAGAATTTTATCCTACTGGTATCGGGCCCGTATTTTGGTTCCGGAGCTCGGTATAGGCCCGTTATGATATTTACACCTATTCTGTGAAATTTGGTGAGAAACGAGACAGATTTGACGTGATTTAGTCCTTTGGTTGAAAAGGTAGAGGTTTTAAAACACTCCTGAAGATTTCATGCAATTTGGTGTTAAATTCGTAGTTCTAGGTGTTATTTTTGGCGATTTGATCACCCGAGCAAGTTCATATGATGTGTTAAGACTTGTGTGCGTGTTTTGTTTGGAGCCATCAGGGCTCGAGTGAGTTTCGGGGTATCTACGGGATGTTTTAGACTTAGAAAATCTGGTATTGGATAGTTGTAGAGTTCCAGGTCTCGGATCTTGGAAGTGCGGCCGCGGTGGGAAATTCACGGACCACGGTAATGGAACGCGGCCGCGGTGGGAACTTCGCGGACTGCGGTGGAGATTTCGCGGCCGCGCTAGGTAATTCGCAGACCGCGTAGGGAGGATCAGAGGGTGCTATATAAACGGGACTTTTCATTTATTCTTCAATTTTTCAAACCCTAAAACATAAGAGGTGATTTTCAAAACACTTCTTCTTCCCCAAATCATAAGAAAGTGATTCTTAACTCATTTCTTTCACTCTTTTACTTCTTTTTACAAGATTTCATCCTGGAATCTAGGGTTTTCATGGTGAAATTGGGGATTTTTGGGTAGAACTTGGGAATTTCGAAATTTGGGGATTTAGACCTCAAATTGAGGTCGGATTCCAAAACCAATTGTATATCCGGGCTCGAGGGTGAATGAGTAATCAGGTTTTTGTCCGAATTTTGGGTTTGGACCAAGCGAGCCCGGATGTTGACTTTTTCAAAAATGACCTAAATTGAATTTCTTGCTTTCGTGGGTGGTTCCTAAGGCTTAAATTGAATCGTTTGGTTGGTAATTTGCTAGATTCTATTGGTCCAGAGGCTTGTGTGAAGGGCAGAGCTGTGATTGAGCTTTGAGTGGCCTGCGAAGGCGAGGTAAGTGTTGTGGCAAACCTTAGCTTGAGCGATTATGTATTACTTGCCTATTTGATACTTGTTTTGATATTGAGTACAACGTATAGGTAAGGTGACGAGTACCTATGCGTTGATGTCGAGTCATAGCATGCAAGTTTGTCTTATTCTTGTAACTGTTATACTCTTTGATCATATATCTCATGTTTAGACTTGTTATTCCATGTGTTGAGCAACTCTTGTCATGCTATACGAAATTTGGTACTAATTGAGTATTAAATCAGAGTTGAGGCGGTATTGTGGAATTAAATGTTGAAGTAAGACTGGTTCTTGATATTTCTATCTCCCAGTTGTTATTGTTCATTGTTGTGGTGAGGGAGAGTGTTAAAGCACAAAGGGTGATGCCGTGCAATATTTTGTGAGTGAGTGATAATGCACGAAGGGTGATGCCGTGCCACATTCAGTGAGTGATAATGCACGAAGGGTGATGCCGTGCCATATTCTGTGAGTGATAATGCACAAAGGGTGATGTCGTGCCATATTCTGCGAGTGATATAGCACGAAGGGTGATGCCATGCCATATTCTGAGAGAGTTAATGCACGAAGGGTGATTTCATGCCGTTTCTATTGTTTCTTATGGTGAGGGCGAGAGTAAAAGCACGAAGGGTCATGCCGTGCACTTGTTTGCTATGTTATTACTTAACATTGGTGCAAAGCATTTTATGTACTGCATTTCTTTACGGTTCTATTTTTAGGGTTTGATATTCCCCTCAGCATGTTATTCCCCCTTCCCGTTATTATCTGCTTAATTTCCATTTGTTGTTATTTCCTCGTATATGATTTACTGCATAGGTTCATGTTATTATCGTGTCCTAGCCTTGTCACTACTTCGCCGAGGTTAGGCTCGGCACTTACCAGTACATGGGGTCGGTTGTACTGATACTGCACTCTGCACTTTCTGTGCAGATTTCGGTACCGGACCGTGCTGACCCGAGTGAGCTGCTGCCTTCAGTCCAACAGGAGACCCAAGGTAGGTCTGCTAGCGTTTGCAGACCCTGGAGTCCCCTTCCAGTTATCCCAGTTCACTGTTTTTACTTTAATTCAAAGACAGTTGTATTTTCTTTCAGCCAGTACTTGTAGTGACTCTTAGAAGTTCGTGGATTGTGATACCAGATTTTGGTTAGTCGTGTATTAGAACTTGGATTATTATGAGATTCCGCACTCCTTTAATTTGTCTTGGTTTAAATTGCTGCTATTTATGGAATTGGTCAGTGTTAGCGTATTTAATTCTCTATCTGTTGTCTTGCCTAACATTCTGAAAGGCTAGGCGCCATCACGATCCTGAGGGTGGGAAATGCGGGTCGTGACACGTGATCATATGTATTATTTCTGTCTACTGTAGGGATGCTTCGGTATTGTTTGATCCAGGGTCTACCTATTCATATGTGTCATCTCAGTTTGCTCATTTCCAGGATATTCCTCGTGAGTCCTTGGGTAGTCCTGTTTATGTGCTCACTCCTGTGGGCGATTCGGTTGTTGTAGATCAGATCTATCGGTACCGTGTGGTCACATTCTGTGGTTATGAGACTAGAGTGGATCTTCTGTTGCTTGATATGACCGATTTTGAGGTCATCTTGGGCATGGACTGGCTATCCCCATATCATGCGATCCTTGATTGCCATACCAAGACTGTTACCTTAGTGATGCCAGAGTTTCCTAGATTGGTGTAGAAGGGTTCGTCTGTTTGTACAGCTAGTCATGTTATCTCTTTTTTGAAGGCTCGACATATGGTCGATAAGGGGTGTTTGGCTTATTTAGCTTTTGTTCGGGATACCAATGTAGAGAGTCCGGCGATTAATTCAGTGCCCGTAGTCCAGGAGTTCGCCGATGTGTTTCCTTCTGACCTTCTAGTCATGCCACCAGATCATGTTATCGATTTCCGTATTGACTTAGCTCCGGGTACCCAGCCTATATGTATCCCACCGTACTGTATGGCTCCAAAAGAGTTCATGGAGTTGAAGGAGCAGCTTGAGGAGTTGCTAGCAAAGGGGTTCGTCAGACCAAGTGTATCACCTTGGGGTGCAGCAGTGTTAATTGTGAAGAAGAAAGATGGGACTATGCGGATGTGCATTGATTACCGCCAGTTGAACAAAGTTGCCATTAAGAACAAGTTCCCATTGCCGCATATTGATGATTTGTTTGACTAGTTGCAGGGTGCTAGGGTGTTCTATAAGATCGACTTGAGGTAGGGGTACCATCAATTGAAGATTCAGGAATCGGGTGATCCAAAGACAACTTTCCGTACTAGATATGGCCATTATGAGTTTCTAGTAATGTCCTTCAGCTTGACTAACGCCCCAGCAGCGTTTATGGATTTGATGAACAGGGTGTTCAGGCCATACATTGATTCGTTTGTCACTGTCTTCATTGATGATATTTTGATCTACTCACGTAGCATGGAGGAGCACGAGCACCATTTAGGAGTGGTGCTTTAGACCTTGAGGGAACATAAGCTATATGCTAAGTTCTCCAAGTGTGAGTTTGGGCTAGATTCTGTAGCATTCTTGGGGCATGATGTATCAGGCGAGGGTATTAAGGTGGATCCCAAGAAAATTGAGGCAGTTCAGAGTTGGCCTCGTCCCACTTCGGCTAGTGAGATCAGGAGCTTCTTGGGGTTAGCAGGTTATTATCGCCGGTTTGTGGAAGGCTTCTCATCTATTGCAGCACCTTTGACTAGATTGACCCAGAAGGGTGCCCCATTCCGTTAGTCCGATGATTGGGAGGCGAGCTTTTAGGAGCTCAAGACAACTTTGACTACAACACCAGTTCTAGTGTTGCCTTCCGATTCGGGGATGTATACGGTGTATTGTGTCGCTTCATGTGTTGGCTTGGGTTGTGTATTGATGCAGGATGGGAGAGTTATAGCATATGTTTCCCATCAGTTGAAGATCCATGAGAAGAATTACCCTGTGCACGATTTAGAGTTAGCTGCAATTGTTCATGCTCTTAAGATCTGGAGGCATTATCTTTATGGTGTGTCCTGTGAGGCTTAGACTGATCATCGCAGCTTTCAGTATTTGTTCAAGCAAAGGGATCTCAATTTGAGGTAGCACAGATGGCTTGAGTTACTGAAGGATTGTATATCACCATTCTTTACCATTCGAGCAAGGCAAATGTGGTCGCAGATGCTTTGAGCAGAAAGGCGAAGAGTATGGGTAGCTAGGCATTCATTATAGAAGAAGAGATGCCACTAGATTTGGACATCCAGTCCTTGGCTAACAGACTAGTGATTTTGGATATTTTAGATCCCAGCCGAGTTCTTGCATGCGTCGTTGCCCAGTCTTTACTATTGGAGCAGAACAAGGCTTGATAGTTTGATGATCCCCACTTGATGGTTCTCAGAGAAACGGTACTACCGGGTGGTGCCAAGGAGGTTTCTATCGGCGAGAATGGTGCTCTGCGACTCCAGGGTCGTCTATGTGTTCCTTATGTCGATGGCTTGAAGGAGAGGATTCTAGAGAAGGCACACAGCTCAGGATATTCCATTCATCCAGGTGTTACGAAGATGTATCGCAACCCGAGGAAACATTATTTGTGGTGGTGGATGAAGAAAGACATAGTTTTGTATGTAGCTAGATGCCTAAATTGCCAGCAGGTTAAGTATGAGCACCAGAAGCTAGGTGGCCTACTCCAGCAGATGACTATACCGGAGTGGAAATGGGAGTGCATCACTATGGACTTCGTAGTTGGGCTGCCACGGACCTTGCGGAAGTTTGATTCAATTTGGGTCATTATCGAAAGGTTGACCAAGTCGGCACACTTTATTTCGGTTGTGACTATGTATACTTTTGAGAGGTTGACCCAGATTTATATTCAGGAGATAGTTTGGTTGCATGGTGTGCCTGTTTACATCATATCAGATAGAGGCCCTCAGTTTACTTCGCATTTCTGGAGAGCACTACAGAGTGAGCTGGGGACCTGTGTAGAGCTCAGCACAACATTTCATCCACACACCAACGGGCAGTCGGAGCGGACAGTTCAGATCTTGGAGGACATGCTCAAAGCATGTGTGATTGACTTTGGAGGGCAGTGGGATCGATTCTTACACTTGGCCGAGTTTTCTTACAACAACAGTTATCTGTCCAGCATCGAGATGGTTCCATTTGTGGCTTTACATGGTGGGTGATGTCGTTCTCCCATCGGGAGGTTTGAGCCCAGGAAGGCTAAGATATATGGTACTACTTTGGTGAAGGATGCCTTGGAAAAGGTAAAGTTGATTCAGGAGCGACTTCGCACAACACAGTCCAGACAGAAGAGTTACGCAGATCAGAAGGCGTGTAATTTTTCATTTATGGTGGGCGAGAAGGTTCTCTTGAAAGTCTCGCCGATGAAGGGGATCATGAGGTTCGGGAAGAAGGGCAAGTTGAGCCCAAGGTTTATAGGCCCATTTTAGGTGTTCAGACGAGTTGGAGAGGTTGCTTATGAGCTTGCTTTACCTCCCAGTCTATCGGGAGTCCATTTGGTTCCCACGTGTCTATGCTCCGGAGGTATCATGTCGACTTGTCACATGTGTTAGAATTCAGCACTATCTAGTTAGATGAGAGTCTGGGTTGTGAGGAGGAGCTAGTTGCCATTGTTGATATGCAATTTCGCTAGTTGAGATCCAAGAGGATTTTTGTGGTAAAGGTTCAGTGGAGGGCCAACCAATCGAGGAGGCGACCTGGGAGTCCGAGGAGGACATGTGGAGCAGATATCCACACTTATTCAGCACTCCAGGTATGATCCTAAACCCGTTCGAGGACGAACATTTTTTTAAGAGGTGGAGAATGTAACGACCCGACCAGTCGTTTTGCTTTCTAGAACCCCGTTCCCCTAAATAAGACTTCCCGTAGGTGTTTCTACGATATTATTGCTTGCGGGGATGTTAAGTTTGATATTTGGAAGAGTTCGGGTTGAAATCAGAACACTTGGTTCCTTAAGCTTGGCTAAAAAGGCTAAGTTTCACATCGGTCAACATTTTGAGCAAACGACCTCGGGATCGGGATTTGACGTTTCCAATAGGTTTATATGATGATTTCGAACTAGGGCGTATGTTCGGATCGGGTTTTGGATTACCCGGGAGTGTTTCAGCGCGTAATAGTGAAAGTTGGTTACTTGAAGGTTTTTGATGTTCTTTAAATTTGGTTTGGAGTAGGTTTTGGCGATATGGAGGTCCAAATGGGATTCTGAGACCAGGAATAGTTTCGTAATGTCATTTAAGACTTTTACGCAAAATTTGGTGTCATTCCTAGAAGTTTATGTACGCTTCGGCGCATAGGGAGTAAATTGAAGAACTTAAAGTTCATATTTTTGATTCAATTGGTTTGGGGTGTGATTCTTAGTTTTGATGTTGTTTTGGGCGTTCCAAGAGTTGGAGCGAGTTTGTTTTATGATTCCAAACTTGTTGGTATGTTCGGGCAGGGCCTCGAGGGCCCCAGGTGTTAAATAGACGAGGCTCGGACCAAGTTGGAACTTGGGAGCAACAGCTGATGCTCCCGGCTGCTGGTGTAATCACACCTGCACTTGGCCAGCTGCAAGGGCAAGCTCGCAGGTGCGAGCCAAGAGCCACAAAAGCGGACAAGACAAGGCTGCCCAGGATCGCAGGAGAGGACAAGATTGCGCACCAGCTACTATTACTGCTTATGACCGGGTAGTTGTAGGTTTACACCATGCTTTGTTGACATCATTGTTTGATTATGCTTATTGATTGTCTTGAATAGAGATGAGATTGAAGATTTTAAGATTTTAAAAGTTTCTAGTTGAATTTCTTATTTTTGGAAAGAATTGAGGGATATTTTGATAACTTGAGAAACCTATGTTCAACCACGTCGCAAGTATATTCTACGAGCGGGGTAACTTTTCCAATACTCTCATGGGAGTGGGCCATTTGCCTCAATATGTTAATAGATGCATCTATGGTTCGTGCCGTTCAACCATCGACAGTGCACACATTTAAATTAAGAAAAGTTTAATTACTTGGAGAATCCTTTAAAAAGAGAAATCACGGGGTTAGATCACTGTTGGTATTCCTAGTAGCAGTGCTGGGCGCCATCACGGCCTATATTAGAATTGGGTCATGACAACTAAAGTATATGAGGGCAATTATAGTAAGTAAGAGGTAGAACAAGTACTAACAATAACAAATAAAGCATGCAAGTGTAGATTAACACATGTGAGAGTAGGTTAACAATGAATGATATATCATGTTAGGACAGTTCAGTTAAAGGCATGGAAAGAGTCTAAATAACCTAAACCGGTCAAATACCACATATAGCCCATGTACGCACTATTCAGCTACGTACACGTCTTCCATATAACACAATAGCACAATCAACCCAAATCCTAAGTGGTAGTTCACCCACACAAACTTAGGAAGATACTTACCTCAACTAGGCCAAATAAACTCTCGAATACAGCTTTCCCCTAACATTCGCCACCACACGACTCAAACCTAACCAAAACGACTTATTATCATCAAAGAATGCAAGGGTGATCAATTACAATAGATAAAGCTATGATCTTTACACATTTTCCAAAATGTCAACAAAAGTTAAGGGTAGATTCTGACTATCCATAATCCCACTAGTCCATAAATGTGTTTTATTTTCAAATTCGAGTCCAAATCGACTCTCAAACTCAATTCTTCATTTTTCAAAAACATGACAAAATTTCCCAATTTTCCTCTTTGATTCTTATAAATTTGATGTTAAATATAAGATATAATCATGAAATATAGTTGAAAATTGATTAGAATCACTTACCCAATATTTGTAGATAAAAATCCCCTCTCAAAATTGCCTCCTACCGAGTCTAGGGTTCTAAAATGAGAGAATACGATGAAAAATCCCAACACCTAGCCCTTTTGTTCATATGCAGATGTCGTATTTGCGACACTGGATTCGCATTTGTTGGTGCTGCATTTGATTATGGACAGCTATGGTGGTTAGAGATGTTGTTATGGGCATATGTGTGATGTGTTACGTCATGTGGTTGTACCTCGTGGGTGTAGGCATGATTTATTGCAGCCGGTTGAGGCTGATACCGTGTGTTGATGTGGGAATCGGGCCTTTGGGAAATGGTCGGATGGTGAAAAATTTGGTTTTAAGGTTTATTTCTGTGCGTGAAAGGAATAACGTTCAGTTAAGATGGTATTTTCGGGCCTATGTGGATTGGGGTGACGTGGGATCACACGCGAGTATACGTATGGTGAGTTTATTTAGTGACTTGATGACTTTAAATGGTTCTTTTTACGTTCGAAGATAAACACTTATTTAAAAGGGGAAGAATGTAACGACCCGGCCGATCATTTTGAGAATTAGCATCCCGATTAGTGGCTTAAGGTCTCGAGCAACTTCGTATTATGTATTATGACTTGCGTGTGTGGTTGAATTGGATTTTCAGATGATTCGAGATTGATTTGGAAGAATAATTCTTGTTTTAGAAGCTTAAGTAAAAAGAGTTGACCGGAGTTTGACTTTTGTGTAGACGACTCCGGAATGGTGTTTTGATGATTCCATTCGTATGGTGATTTTGGACTTAGGCGTGTGACTGCATTTGAATTTGGGGATCCGTAGGTTGATCTGATGCATTTTGGCAAAAATTGGAAAGTTGAGGACTTGGAAGGTTAAAAGGTTTGACTGGGAGTTGACTTTGTGGATATAGGGCTCGAATTGCGTTTTTGAGAGTTGGAATAGTTCTGTTATGTCATTTGGGACTTGCATGCAAAATTTGAGGTTATTCGGGATTGATTCGATATGATTCGGCGCGACTTGTTGAAGTTGAAAGTTCATAAGTTCATTAAGTTTGATTTGAGGAGCGATTCATAGTTTTGATGTTGTTTGATGTGATTTGAGGCCTCGAGCAAGTCCGCGTTATGTTATGAAACTTGTTGGTATGTTTGGAGGGGGCCATAGGGGCCCCAGGTGTGTTTCCGAGGAGTTTCAGATCATTTTCATGCTTTTGGACTTGTCTGGTTCTGTTGTCTTGCATATGCGCATTTCTAGAGCGCATATGCGGAGTCGCGTTTGCGTGATTTTTTCCGCTTCTGCGATGTTGAAGCCTGGGTGGGAGGTCCGCTTCTACGAGTGATGGATCACAGGTGCGATTCTCGCATCCGCGTGTCAAGTGTCGCAGGTGCGAGGATTTCCGCTTCTATGGCTATACAAGCACTTTTGCAGTGTCGTAGATGCAACCAATTCTTGCGCATGTGCGGTCGCTGATCTGGTAATAGATAACCGTAGGTGCAGGTGTTGTCTCGCAAAAGCGAGAGTGCAATTTGCGCATTTTCGTCCGCAAATGCGGAAGTGCTGGGCAGAATGTGTATATCTCGAGGGTTTGCCTATTTTTATCATATCTTGAGTTGTCGACCAAAAGAGAGAGATAGTGTTTGTCAAAGAAAGGTTATTGAATTATTGCTAGACTTCATCAAATGAGTCTGAGGTAATAAACAATGAGAGGAACAACTGTCTTAGGGCTGTGTGTGATCTTAAACGGCCAAGTGCAAAAACTAGAATCTTGGGCTAATGACGAGGTGACAGTAAAAATGCTGATTGAGAACGGGATTCTTGAATTCGATACTACGTGTCTTCAGAACTTAGGTCTGAAAATTAACAAACAAATTAGGAACAGGTAAGAAGAAAGCTGATCACACACATAATCACCTTGGAAGAAAATCAGGAAAAATGCAAGATGAGTTGTACAGAAAGATGAACAATAAGATTCTTTTTAAAGAACACACTAGGAATGGTAAACATGAACTGGACAGAACTTGCAAATGAATAAAGCTTCTGACGCACTATCCTGGCTACACAACACACAGTAGCAACAAGAGAGGACTTGGCTTATGGGACCCAAGCACCTAAGTGGGATCCAAAAGCATGTTAACATACCCTTCTGAAAAGAAATCTGCACAACTGTGGAAAGACTTGGTCATTTTACAAAAGTGGAATGTAACGCAAACGAAAGTCCAGTCAAAAGACAAAACCTTTGTTCAAGAAGAAAAATAGGCTTCCTGGATGGGCCCAAAAGGATTTAATTTACCCTTTGCCTATTGAAAGGGACCCAAAACTAGGTTAGGTTCCTAAGACTAACCCCTGATTCTTTTTTGTAGGTCCAAAGTGAAGGGAAGTAGTCAAATATGGTACATGGATAGTGGCTGCTCAAAACATATGACTAGAAGCAAGAACCAGTTCCTTTCACTTGAGGACTTAAAAGGAGGTAATGCTCTCCTTTTTGGAAATGGGAAGAAAGGTGAGACTATTGGGGTCGGGAAAAGGTAGGTAAGATACACTCACATTCCATTGAGAATGTCTGCTTGATGGATGGCTTGAAATATAGCTAAATCAGTGTTAACTATGTGACAGAGGTACCCCCCCTTTAGCATTTTACCTTCTACCTCATAATGCTTTGTGATTAATCTTACCAACTAACAAGATTGTTTTGCAGGGGAAAAGAGTTAACAATATATACATTGTAGATTTGTCTACTCTTTTCAGAAAATGAACTCACTTGCTTGAGTTTGTGTTGGACAAATGATCCCTCTTCTGGCACAAAAGGCTTGGTCAATTGCAAGTCTGAATCAACTCAAAAAATTATTCTCGCAAGGACCTGGTGATAGGATTACCTAACATCAAGTTCGAGGAGACCAAGTTTGTGAGGCTTGTGCAAGGGGGAAGGCAGGTAAGATCCTCTTTTAAAAGCAAGAACAAATGGTAAGCAGCAACAACAGGAGATGGAACTGGTTCATATGGATCTCGTGGTCCAATTGAGAACATTGAGCGGAGGTGGTAAGAATATGTGATGGTACTTGTTGATGATTATTCTAGGTTCTACCTTGGGTACTATTTTTAAACATATAAGGATAAAAGCATTTGACATGTTTTACTTGCCTTTGTTAGAAAAACTCAGAAACACTAGGGAATCAACTTGGCATCAATCCGGTCTGATCATGGAAACTGAAATTTAAAAATTGCTAAGTTTTGCTGAATTTTTGTGATGAGCATGGTGTAGATCATATTTTTCTGCCCCTAGGACTCTCAAAAAAATGGAGTGAGTCTTGAAAGAAAGAATCAGGGACTTTGAAGATATGGCTGGACTATGCCTTTTTTTCTAGTAATCTGCTTCAATAGCTTCTGGCAGAGGCCTGTAAATACTCATGTTACATCATTATAGATGGCATGACTAGATCTCTTGTAGAGAGACTCCCTATGAGTTACTTTAAAGGGAGAAAACCAAATATCCCATCTTAAGGGCATTTTTGGATGCAGTCCTTTGTGCACAATAATGGAAAGGACTCCCTAGGTAAGTTTGTTCGCCAGAAGTGAATGAGGAAGTTTTTTGGGATATTCTTCACATAGCAAGCTTATAAACTGTAACAACAAAAGGACTTTGTGTGTAGGAAGAGTGTACAGATGTGGTTTTTGATGAAACTAACATTTGTTCTGAGCAGATAGGCAACATGAACGACTGAAGCTATTGGGCTGGTAAAAGAATTGAGTGAAGTCCTCAGCTCAAGCTAAGTTTGCACCAAAGAAGGAACAGGTGATGGAACAGTTCTTCCATCCAGGGCACCTGATAGGGGGAAATGAACAAAGAGTAACTGAAACCAATCCTCTAAAGGAACCTGTTCATTGACCCTGTTCCTCAGCAACAGAACATGGGAGACAAATCAAGCAGAAATCAGTTGGTTGTGAAACCCTCACAATATCAAAGTTCTAATCCCATTGAGAACATAATCACTGATCCAACATCTAGAGTAAAACTAGATCACAATTAAAGAACCTGTATGCTTTTGATGTTTTTCATAACCTCTTACTGTACCTGAAAATATTACTGAGGCTTTGCAGATGCTGATGCGGAGTAATATGCAATGCAAGATGAACTCAATGCGTTTGAGAGAAGTCAAGTTTGGCATCTAGTTCCAAGACCCAAGGACAGTATCAGTAATTGGCACTAAAATGGGTCTTCAAAAACAAGCTTGATTAAGATGGAGACAGATACATAGGAACAAGGCAATACTGGTGGTCAAGTCTAATAGCCTAAGAGGAGGGTATAGGATTATGCATGAGACCTTTGCTCCAGTTTCGCAATACTGGTAGGCAATAAGACTCTCAATAGCCTTTAGCAGCACACATGGAATTCATTCTTCATCAGATGGATGTCAAAAGTGCCTTCCTGAATTGGCTACGCTAAAAGAAGAAGTGTTGGTCAAACGAACCTCCAGGGTTTGAGAGCAAGGAGTGTCCGGAACCATTTGTACAAAATTAGATAGGCCTCTCTATGGACCTCAAGGAGGCTCCTAGAGCATGGTATGAACGACTGTCCAAAGTTCCTGCCTTGAACATGGCTACAAAAGAGGTAAAATTGACAGTACTCTATTCTTGAGGGAAAAAGGTAAGGATCTTCTTGTGGTTCCGAAATATATGTTGATGGACATAATTTTTGGGGCAACCACTGACAAAGTGAGTAAGGATTTTGCCAAATTAGGGAGTGAGTTTGAAATGAGCATGATGGGTGAGCTTAACTTTTTCTTAGGCTTACAGATCAAACAAAACCCAAATGGAACCATGATCCATTAGCATAAATATGCAAAGGAGTTGATTAAAAAGTTTAAAATGGATGAATCAAAAGAAATAAACACACCCATTGCAACAGCTACTAAATTAGACATTGATGAACCTGGTTCATCTGTTGATCAGAAGTTGTATAGGGGTATGATTGGTTCACTTTTGTATCTTACTGCTAGCAGACGTGATATAGTTTTCAGTGTATGGATTTATGCTCGTTTTTAGGCAAATCCTAAGGAATCTCACTTGACTGCTGTCAAGACGATACTGAGATATTTGAAAGGCACTACTGATCTTTATCTTTGGTACCGTAAAGGTAGTAATTTCAATCTAGTAGGGTATGCTGATGCTGACTGTGCAAGTTTTCTTGTGGATAGGAAGAGCACCTTAGGTATGGCTCATTTTCTTTGTTCGTGTCTTGTATCATTGGCCACTAAAAAGCAGAATTTAGTGGCCTTATCCACTGCTGAGGCTGAATATGTTGCTGCTGCCTCTTGTTGTGCTCAACTGCTGTGGATCAAACAGTAGCTGATAGATTTTGGCATTGAAGTTGGTTGCATTCCTATCTTCTGTGATAACACTAGTGGTATAAGTATGACAAAGAACCCTGTTCATCATAAGAGGACTAAGCACATAGATGTTAGACATCACTTCTTAAGACATCACTTCAAAATGCACAATGAAAAAACATTTGTGGCTAGGAAATCTGAACTTGTGCAAATATCCAGATTAATTAATACTCAGCTTCATACTGTAAATAGTATAAATACTAGCATGTGTTAATATGATCTTATTGATCTCTTACAAAGTTTTCTCTATTATGGTAAATTGAGGCATGGTCATGAAAATTCTAAATGAAGAACCTAGTTCATCAGTATTGGTTCATCTGAATGCCAAGGTATGCTTTCTATACTCTGCACAATTAGAAATATAAATATTTAAATCATGAACAGAAGTACTACAATTGTTCAACTCTTTAGAAAATTCTATCTGTTTGTTTTTGAACCAGTTCCGTCCTTATTTGAATTCTAACCACAAAAATTGCCTAAAATCTAGGGAAGCTTAATCGCTCGTTCAACCTGCAATTTCAGGTTGATTAAACCTCTAATTGACTGCTAAAGCTACTGTTATCTATTAAATGAGTCCTTCTCTTTAAATACTCATTATTACTTCCTGCCATTCTTCATAATTCAAAACCGTCACAAATTCTCTTCACTCTCAATTGCTTTCTTCTCCAAAGGTTTAACTCACTAATTCTCTCCAGCAATAAGCTACAATGTCTAACCCACAAGACAACCTTGGATCCCCTCCACAGCTTACTCCCTCTGATTTATCTACCCCTCCTCCACCTAGCACAACTCCCCAACCCAGGTGAAGAAGAGTAAAAATGCTTGCACGAAAACTGTGGCTTCTGGTGCTCTTTCAGAAAAATTGAATGAGAAATTAAAGGCAAGCCAAGTCCAAAATTCTGATTCTAACTCTGAGTCTGATTCTTTCAAATCTGCTAGTGAGGGGGAAGGACCTGGGTCTTCTGACATTGATAAGGCTCAGAAATCCCCTTCTAAGGTAAGTTCTTCTTTAGCTGAAAATTTAGAAAATAGGTTTGTGTTGGTTGGACCTATAAGGGATGTGGAACTACCTGGGTTAGGAAGGAGTAGAGGTAAAAAGATATCTGAAAAAGAAAAAAAGAGAGGGTGAATGTGGTACTGTGAGGGGAAAGGGAAAGGACTGGTTGATCATTCACCCACTACTGGAGTATCTATACCTGCTATTTGTGGGGTTGCACAAGAAAATATTGAAGAAACTGGCAAAAAGTCAGGGGGAAGCGGTTCAGGAGAGGCTGCTGAGGGGCTAGTTAATCTAAGCTCACAGGGAGATGAACCTAGTTCATCAATCGAAGAAACCCTAGCAGACCTTCTGAAAAAGGTAGGTGCAAGTTACGATCCAAAGAAAAGGAGAACATCCACACCAAAACCCTCCAGTGCTGCTAAACATTCCAAGAAACGAAAGGCTTCCTACCCAACAACTACTGAAACTTCCTTTCCAAAGGGAATAGCAACAAGAAGCAGGGTGAAACAGAGTGAGAGAGAACTACAACAAGCTTTGCTGAAAGTAAAAAGAAAAGGATGGATAAAGGAAAAGATAAGTTGCAGAATTTTCAGAAAATATTGATGTTGAGGAGATGGAACAGGTTCATCAGGGAAAAGTTACAACAGTGGAGGTTCAGACCCCCAAGCCCAAAAAGACCAAGACTTCTTCCAAGAAGTCTTTCTCTGTGTCTGAGGCTGCTGAACCTTCATTGGCCAAGAGGACAAGGTCTGCAGTAAAAAGTAAACAAGTTAGAGTTTCTGAAGATGCGGAATGGAGTGGTGAAGAAGAAAACGATCTGATGGTGAACAAGAACAAGCTTGAACAAGTTTGGCAAAAGGAAAAATTTTGAAGGGTAGATTGCTGAAAGATTGGTGGAACCAGCTATGGTTCGTTTGGTTGACACCTTAGCTGCTCGGGGCTGTAAGGACATGGTCCTTCAGATGGATAGGAGATTGGCCAGAAATGAAATTATTGAATTCATGGCAAATGCTGAAGTCAGAGATGGCTGAGTTACAAGCAAAGTCAAAGGAGTTCAAGTGACATTTGATTCTGAAAAACTGGGAGAGATTCTTGACATCCCTGCTGAGGGATATGATGATTACACCAGACAGAGATGGCTAAGTCTGGATTCCTTTCCGTCTACCCTTACAATCACCAGGAGATTCTATGATGTTGAAGAAGTGAATGAGGCCAAGTTTGTGCACAAGAGTGAAATGAAGCCACAGCACAAAGTCCTTTCTGAGTTTGTCAACAAGTGCCTACTGCCCAGGCAGAGAAGGCATATTACAAATTATATGGACTTAGTTCTGATGGAGTGCCTTGAAAGTGGAAGGCAAATTAATTGGCCTGCATTCATCATCAAGCTACTGGACAGGGTTATCAATGGCTCCAAGGCTCATGCTACCCCCTATGGCTTTATTCTGAAAACAGTTCTGGATAGGTGCAATGTGCCTCTGAAGAAATGGGAAATGGCCATAAGCAAGGATTACTTTGGCATTAACACTCTGCTTGCTTGTGACTACTTTGTCAATGCCATTCCAAATGAACCTGGTTCATCCAAGAAGACACCTATCACAGTAAAGTCAGGGCTCTTGCTCAGGAAAGTGAAGCCAAGGATGATGAGATAGCTAGGCTAAAGGCTCGTGTGGCAGAGGTGGAATCTGAGAGGATGCTCTCAGAACTGAGCTTACCAAGGAAAAGGAGAAGAATGATGGAATTCTTCACAATATGCTGAATCTTCTCCAAGCCCAAAACCAGCCCTCTAGCTCTCCTAAGCCTTAGGAGTTCTAGCCTTTATCTCCAGAACCTGTCTAGTACCTTCAGTGACCCGGATTAGGATTTTTCTTTCTTTTGCAGTCATATGAATATTTTTGCTTTCTTGGTTGTGGATTCTGGTAGCAACATATCTTCTATCAATGATATCTACGATTTTTGCTCTTGATTAAATGTTAATATTTCCTTGATAATTTATATATGGTTGCTTGATTACTGATGATTAATCCAGCTGATTGATCGGCACTTGCAGTTGCCCCAAGTGGCCATGAGTATTTATTAAAATCTGGGACTCACACACTTTCTGTAATGCAACTTTTCGATGATTGCCAAAAGGGGAAGAGATATTGTGCTTACATATTCTGAATAAGTGATATTTGTAACCTGATTAACCATTTGATAATAAGTGAATTTTCTAAAATTTGTATTGATGGTTAAGCTGAGTTCTTACAGGGTTCAAGTAAGTAAAAAGTATAGAGTTTGTCATCATCAAAAAGGGGGAATTTGTTGGCCCAAGTAAAGCTGTAGTTTTGAAGACTGACAAAAGAACTCAGACATGGACCAGGTCCATCTGGTGAAGCACAGTCATGATCAACCCAAACATGTGAGATGCACGTGAAGGAGATAAATCTAACTTATCAGAAGTAAGTATCTCCTGTGATCTGATTGAAAAGGTTGCATATTGGATAAGGAAAGAAAAGACTCCTTACACGAAGAGAACTCAGTTTAGAAAGAAAGAGGATAGTGTTAGAGTATGAGATCCAACTAGAAGCCCTTCTACCATAGAAGAGTAGCGTCTGTATCCGCAGTCAATCTCTAATTACTAACCCATTAAATATCAGTGTTGTTCTCTTTTACAAGTAATGCACATAAGCAGAACGTTAAGCGTGAATTGAGAGCAAAATAGCAAGGGCAATTTTTGCAAGCAATTTATGTGTGATTGTCAAGCGTGTAATCCTGAAGCTACTTGAACAAGATAGAAGAACCAGCTCCAAGTGTCTTATCTTTATTCTAGTTCAATTGTAGTAGGTGATTTTTACATTGTCCTTTCAGCTTTTTATAGAAGCAATTGTATTGGTACTTAGAGTGTTCAAGTTAGAGTTAACTTGAAGTTGTCGCAACCAGTTGAGGCTGTGTGCCACAACTGGGATTAGAGTTAATCCTAGGTTTACAAAGAGTTTTTGTAAATGCAGTTTTGGCTCAGTGATTTTAGTGGGAAGTTTGGGAAAATCCTACTGAGTAGTAGGTCGTGGTTTTTTATACCTTTTGAGCAGCAGGTGTTTTGCATGTACAAATCTCTGTGTTCTTTAATTTCTTTACTCATTACTTCCGCAAACAGTAGTAGTTGGAACATATTAGAAGAACCGGGTCCTTCTCAATAAACAAGTTAAAGCGAAAATTGGGTACCACGCAAATCAACCCCCCCTCTTGTGTGGTAGATGAAAAACATCATCCCTTATATGTCCTGCATAACAACAATGTGTGAAATGCACTCTATAGCTCCGCATAGAAACAACCAAACTAGACATACAATTCACAAATGCTAAAATCACAACACCGAACAATGACGTATCAACGCGTAATCACAGTGCCCATAGGACACAACCTTTCTAAAGATCCAACAATATCAATATTCCACAAAAAATCGCCACGGCTCAAACACATTGGTGGTTAAAATTCAATAACAGACAAAACGACTCGTTTTGACAACGTAAGTATGAACGGAGTGAGGGCGGCATGACCGAGGCTGTGAATCGATGGGATGAGGGGTAAGCGAAGCGAATGAGGGGCTGCCTGCAATTATCGTAGGGACGGGTCTACACATCTCAGCGCTCGTCCCGGTTTGGTTTGAATATACCTACTATGCGTAATTAGGGCCGCTGGCAAATCGTGTCTGAGGTCAGAGACAATTATATTGAGCGAAATATGAGGGCGAGGGTGGCCCTAAGTATACAGACCATCCTAAAATACTCAAAAATAATACTCGATAATTCAGTTAATTTTTAAGGATAAACCAGTGCTGAAGTATCTCCTTGAAAATGGAAAACCTCTGAATTCAGTGTCATGAAATTAGGATACACAAACGAAAGAGATGGACGAACTACTACGCACGTCTAAATGCATGGAATAATACCGGCAAAAAAGGATATCATGTACAACAATTTCAATCTTAAGAATACCTCATAAATAAAAGAAATCACATAATGGTTAAAGGTAAGACTTCAAATAAATCATATAGACCTAACACGACAAGGTAAGGATTGTGGCATGTAACGACGACTTTAAAAATAAAACATGTGATAGTTAACTGACAAATAAAAGATATAACAGGTGCTAACAATTCCAAATAAATACATGAAAGAAGCCTAAGAGTCTAAACCGTCAAGTTTCTTTCATATAATCCCGAGTATGTGTTCTCGTCACCTCGTGCGCAGCTTTCACGATAACACAAATAAGACCAACGACTGCAAATTCTAAGGGGTAGTTTTCCTCCGCAGACAAAGCTAGGCCAAGATACTTACCTCAAGAAGAAGCTAAACTATATGATCCTCGTGAACAATACTCGTCTGGATACGTTCTAATCTATCCAAACTAACTTAAATATCATACAGTAAAACCCAAGGAAATAATTTCGAAAAAAAAAAGCTTTTTGATCTTTATATTGAAACTAAAAATTCACAAGCACGAGCCGACCTGCGGAACCCCACCAAATTTACAATAATTCAAATATCCCATTCTTATACGAGTCCAACCATAACCAAAATTATCCAATTCCGCACTCGCGAATCGACCGGACTCAATTCCTCTGTTTTCGACTTTTTTAAGTTTAATACAAAAATTTTCATTTTGTCCCATTCAAATTCATTTAATTAATTAATAAAAAACAAAGATGTAATCAACAAATATAATAAACCGGATAAAGCACACATACCCAATCCGATCGTGAAGAACCCCACAAGAATCGCATAAAATCGAGGTCCGAC
>NW_017676753.1:23525-39731 GCF_001879085.1 Nicotiana attenuata
CGAAAGGCAGAATGGTAGACTTATGCAAGTTGGAAGGCAGAATGGTAGCCTTATGCAATGCAGATGCAGATAGAGGTAGAGCTTAACCTCGGAAGGCAGAATGGTAGCCTTATGCAGATTAGAAGGCAGAATGGTAGCCTTATGCAAGTTGGAAGGCAGAATAGTAGCCTTATGCAATGCAGATGCAGATAGAGGTAGAGCTTAACCTCGGAAGGCAGAATGGTAGCCTTATGCAAGAAATAAAATAGCAAATGACAGTAGAGTTTCTTAGTTGATATCAAATTGCGGCGCGGTGATTACTGGGAGCACTGTGACATACGGGACATCACTGGTGTGCGGATCGCAAATGTAGGTAAGTGTAACGGTAAGGAAAGTCGTATTCTTGAGCAATGTTTGTTCCATGAGTGTGCAGTATGTTTTAATGATTTCGCAATCCTTGTGCCTGCATCCAAAGAAAAGTCGTGAGTTTTCTAAAGGGGAAGGTTAGTTCGTATCCCCGCGGGCTTTGCTTGACTCGTTCGGCTTTTGATCTGGCGATACCGCCTGTATCATTGGGGCAGCGTTGCTAAACAAAGTAGTTTCGATAATAAACATGCATGATTTTATAAAAGTATAACATAAATGTATGATAAAAATAATTTATAGATGAACCGACGACTGTGGCGTGGTTCGAGACATTGCAACCTCTCTCGCTACAGAATTTTGAGGATCCTCCTCAAAATTCTGCCCCAGTTTGATGGGTTGATGCTTCTGACTGTTGCTCGTGCGACGATCTGCTGAAATTACTTCGGAATTTTGAGGGTCCTCCTCAAAATTCTGCCCCAATTTCCAATTTCGGGGGGATATGAAAATTTTATTGAATTGTGACCGAACCCATAGGGCTGCCTACGTATCCCCTCTTAAACGGGAATCAGGTCAGGCACAGTTCAATATATATCATATAGGGAAGACATAAAGATTAGACATAGTAATGTTTCACTGCATCTGAATTAATCAGCTTTGGCCAGACTTTTCCGTCCATTTCGATAAGTATGAGGGCTCTTCCTGTCAAAACTCGGTGAACCATGTATGGGCCCTGCCAGTTGGGAGAGAACTTCCCTTTGGCTTCGTCCTAATGTGGAAAAATTTTCTTTAACACCAGCTGCCCCGGTGTGAACTATCTCGGCTTGACTCTCTTGTTGAAGGCTTTGGACATTCTATTCTGATAGAGTTGACCATGGCAAACTGCGTTCATTCTCTTTCCGTCTATAAGGGCTAGTTGCTCATAACGACTCTTTACCCACTCTGCGTTGTCGAGCTCAGCTTCCTGTATGATCCTTAAGGAAGGAATTTCTACTTCGGTGGGAATGACGGCTCCTGTACCATAAACCGGCATATAGGGGGTTGCCTCGGTTGATGTGCGGACTGTGGTGCGATACCCCAATAGAGCAAATGATAACTTCTCGTGCCACTATTTATGCTTTTCTATCATTTCCCTCAATATCATCTTGATATTCTTGTTGGCGGCCTCCGCGGCTCCATTCATTTGAGGCCTGTAGGCTGTGGAATTTTTGTGTCTGATCTTGAAGGTTTCACACATAATTTTCATCAGGTCGCTGTTGTGGTTGGAGCCGTTATCAGTAATGATTTACTCTGGCACCCTGAATCGACAAACAATGCGGTCGCGGACAAAGTCTGTCATAACTTTCTTAGGCACAGCTTTGTAAGACGCTGCTTCTACCCACTTGGTGAAATAGTCTATTGCCACTAGGATAAACATGTGTCTGTTGGAAGCGGCAGGCTCAATCGGTCCAATGACGTCCATTCCCCAGGCGGCGAACGGCCATGGCGAGCTTGTTGTGTTGAGCTCGCTTGGAGGTACCTTTATCTCATGTCTGCATGTATCTGGCAGCGATGGCATTTCCGAACATACTGGATGCAGTCTGTTTCCATAGTCATCCAAAAGTAACCAGCCCGGAGTATCTTCTTTGCTAAGACAAAACCATTCATATGTGGACCACAGGTCCCAACATGAATTTCCTCTAGTAGCTTGGATGCTTCTTTTGCGTCAACACACCTTAATAATCCCAAATCAGGAGTCCTCTTATACAGGATTCCTCCGCTGTGAAAGAAGTTGTTGGACAATCTCCGAAGTGTGCGTTTCTGAGTATGATTGGCAAGCTCCGGGTACTCCCCTTTCGCCAAATATTCCTTGATATCATGAAACCAAGGCTTTCCGTCTGCTTTCTCTTCAACATGGGCACAGTAAGCTGGCTGATTATGAATCTTCAACGGAATGGGATCGATGAAATTCTTGTCAGGATGCTGTATCATGGATGATAGGGTAGCCAGTGTATCGGCGAACTCATTCCGGATTCTGGGAACATGTCGGAATTCCGTCTTCGTGAACCTCTTTCTCAATTCCTGTACATGATGTAGATACTGGAGTATCTTGGAGTTCTTGGTTACCCATTCTTCTCGTACCTGATGTATAAGTAAGTCTAAATCTTCGATCACTAGCAGTTCTTGCACGTTCATGTCAATGGCCATTTTAAGCCCTAAGATGTAGGCTTCATACTCGGCCATATTGTTGGTGCAAGGGAACCTGAGTTTGGCAGACACTAGATAATGCTGACCAGTTTCTGATACCAAGACCGCTCCTATGCCAACTCCTTTGAAGTTTGCTGCTCCATCGAAAAACATTCTCCAACTGTCATAGGATTCTGCAATGTCCTCTCCTATGAATGATACGTTTTCAAGGGTTCATATTCTCCATCCACGGAGTTTTCGGCAAGGTGGTCTGCCAGTGCTTGTCCCTTGACCACTTTCTGAGTTACGTAGACAATGTCGAACTCACTCAACAAGATTTGCCACTTGGCTAGCTTGCCAGTGGGCATGGACTTCTGAAAGATGTACTTCAAAGGATCCATCCTTGATATGAGGTACATAGTATAGGCGCGAAGTAATGTCTCAGCTTCTGAGCCACCCAAGTTAAAGCACAACAGGTGCGTTCCAAAAGGGAATACCGAGCCTCGTACGGAGTGAACTTCTTGTTGAGATAATAAATGGCTTGTTCCTTTCTCCCCGTTTCATCATGTTGCCCCAAAACGCAGCCGAAAGCTCCATCTAACACTACAAGGTAGAGCAGTAAGGGTCTACCTGGCTCGGGAGGAACTAGGACTGGTGGTGTTGACAGGTACTCCTTGATTCTATCGATGGCCTTCTGGCAGTCATCGGTCCATTTGGTAGCGGCGTCCTTCTTCAACATCTTAAAGATTGGCTCATAGATGACTGTAGACTGCGCTATGAATCGACTGATATAGTTCAGCCTTCCCAGGAAACTCATCACATCTTTCTTGTTCTTTGGCGGTGGTAGTTNAATGTTGGCTAACCATGTCGGGTACTCAACCACCCTGAGAACCTTAGCTTTGATCTTCTTGGTGACTTCTTCCTTGATTTTCAGACTCATATCAGGTTTGAGCTTTCTGAGCTTTTGCTTTACCGGTGGACACATTGGATCGGTTGGCAGTTTGTGAGCCACAATGGACGTACTCAGACCAATCATGTCATCATACGACCAGGCGAATATGTCCTCATATTCCTTTAGGAATTCTGTGTATTCCTTCTTTTCTGACGGTGATAAGTGAACGTTGATTCGTGTTTCCTTGACAATTTATGCATCTCCCAAGTTAACAATCTCTGTCTCGTCCAGGTTGGACTTAGGTCTGTTCTCAAAGTTCTCAACTTCTTTGACAATCTCCTCTGGTATGTCATCTTCCTCTGAATCAATGTCCGTTTGTTTCGTTGTCTCATTGCATGTCACAATTGGTTCATCAAGATAAGTAATAGTAATGTTGTATGAGTAAAGTAAGGAGAAATGATAGAGATAAATATTAATTCATTGGAAAAATCAAACATGATTTGATAAATTGAATAATTGTTTTGAACATTGAAGATCTTATTGCGAAAATTGTAAAATGCAAAAAAGAAAAATCATTCAGCAAATAAAATGGTGAATAGTGCTTGTTTTAGCTTTGCTACCCCGAGGCTTGTATGGAAGGACCTTCCTCCCCCTCCTCCTCGAGAATAACACAGCAATCCATATCATTGTCCTATAAAAACAAGTTTTTCACTACTGTGAGTGCTTCTTCTTCGTCTGTCCCATAGATGACGTCAGCCTGTTTGAAAGTCTGCTCCAGGTGCGGTATCGGTTGATCCAATGGGTAGTAAGGACCGCGCCATGGTGGCGACCATTTGTTGAACTCTTCCCAGGTGTATTCGTATCCCAGACCGAAAGTAGTGCCGTGTTTCTTGAGTTTTATAGGTTTAGAGATCCCCTGGAGGTTCTTGCCGAGTCCTTATCCAGGTTCGTAACCACTTCACTTCAATATACTCTCGATCTTGTTATCCCACCATTTGTCTTTGTTGATAGCATTAACCCGCTCGATGTGGTGGTAGGTCTCTCCGCCTAGCTTTCTTTTTCCCCCGATTGCCGGAATGGTCTGGCGACTGTATATAGGATTGCTACTGTCGCCGTGAATAATCACTTCCTGGTGATTCCATTCGAATTTTACTGCCTGATGCTATGTTGAAGCTACAGCCCCAGCAGCATGAATCCAAGGTCGTCCTAGCAGCAGGTTGTAGGACACTGGCACATCTATCACTTGAAAATCAACCTCGAACCAGGTTGGTCTCATTTGCAGACACAGACTAATCTCACCGATGGTGGACCTCTGAGACACATCAAAAGCTTTCACATTGAGTGCTCCTTCTTTTATCTCATGCAGCCCTTTGCCCAACTTCTTGAGTGTTACCAAAGGGCAGATGTTAAGGCTGGAACCCCCGTCGATCAGGATCCTGGTAATGAAATAGTCTTCGCATTGCACAGTGATGTGCAGGACTTTGTTTTAACCCAACCCTTCAGGTGGCAGCTTGTCCTCATAGAAGGTGATTTTATGCCTTTCTAATACTTGTCCCACCATATTAGCCATTTCCTCGCCAGTGATGTTACTTGGTAAGTATGCTTTACTCAACACCTTCAACAGAGCATTCTTGTGTGTTTTAGAATTCTGCAGCAACGAGAGGATGGATATTTGTGCTGGCGTCTTGTTTAGCTGGCCGATGACCGAATACTCCTTGGCCTGTATTTTCCTCCAAAGGTCGTCTGGACCCGTCTCAATGATGGGTGGCCGATTGGAGGCCTGCTTGCTGGACTCCGCTAGGTATTCAGGGGTATAGACTCTCCCAGTTCTTGTCATACCCTATGCTACAACAGTATCTTCGAACCTAACTTTGCCTTTCCTCCTAGCCTCGGCTGTATAATCCCAGGGTATGGCTTTTGTATGGAATGACGGCATGGTGGACATCGCCACTGGGATTGGTGCGGCCACCTTTACTTCGAATGGGACATGTTCCCTGGGTGGCAAAACTGCAACCGCAAATGGTGCCGGTGCCTTTGTTGATGGCGTTGCTTCAAACTCAAGAGGGACAGACACATCTACCTCAGTGACCTTAGACGGTTGGATTTGGACTATGATGGGGTTAAGAGTAACTGCTGGTTTCTTTGGATCATCGCCTTCTGCGATCAACCCGGTGGATCCCTCGGGATCCCAATCATCCTCTACTTCAATCATGTGAATACCCCCGCCTTTATGATCTGGTAGAAGGTTGTTGCAGACGTTCGAAGCGGCTTCTTTTGCTACAATAACTTTGTTGTCAATCAGAGATTGTATCTTGTCTTTTAAAGAGCGGCATTCATCGATGGTGTGTCCCTTCATGCCGGAGTGGTATGCACAAGACTTGTTTGGGTTAACCCACTGAGAAGGATTCTCAAGGGTTGTAGCAGGGATGGGGTGACATAACCGGCGGCTTTGAGTCTCTCATATAGCTGATCAATGGGTTCGGCGATGGCTGTGTATTGTTTCGGAGGCCTCCGATCAAAATTAAGTCGGGGCCTAGGGAAGTTTTGGTGTGCGGGGGGTGATTGGTAATGAGATTGTTGAGCATTGTAAGTTTGGTAGACATGAGCGAGCTGGATATCTGGGCGAGGTAGGCTGATATGTAGGAGGTGGAGGTGACTGATAAGTTGGTGGTGGAGCTTGGTAGGAGGGTGCTTGGTAATTTGGGGCTGGCTGATATGTGAGTGGAGGTATTGGGTAGGTTTGGTATTTGAGAGGAGACTTGGTCCTTTGTGCAACCATCATGGCCCCTACGTCCCTCTTCTTAGACATGCCACCAGACTGTAAGGCCTTATTTGTAGCTTTCAAGGCCTCAAAGTTTGTAACCAAATCGCTCTTAATACCTTGTTCAATTCGTTCCCCCGGCTTGATAATGTCGGAAAACTTATGATTCTCAATCACCATCAACCGTTCATAGTATTGGGGGTCTTGAGCCCGGACAAAGAACTTGTTCATTTGTTCTTCCTCTAAGGCGAGTCTGACCTTAGCAGCCTCAGACCTCCAGCGAGTAGCATACTCGCCAAATGTCTCCGTGGGCTTCTTCTTTAGATTCTGGATGTAGAACACGTCTGGCGCATTCTCTTTGTTAAACCTGAACCTGTCCATAAAATCAGATGCCATACCAACCCAGCTCGACCACTTCTTAGGATCTTGGTTGATGTACCAAGATAGCGCATCTCCTTTCAGACTCCTCATGAACAGCTTCATGCGGATCCTTTCATCTTTTCCTACCCCGACCAGCTTATCGCAGTATGTTTTCAGAAGGACCCTTGGATCACCTGTACCATCAAACATCTCGAACTTAGGAGGTTTGTACCCCTCCGATAGTTCGACAACTGGTTGTATGCATAGGTCTTCATAATTCAATCCTTCGATCCCTTTACTTCCTTCGACGCCCTGAATTCGGCTGGTCAGTTTCTTAAGTTCTTCAGCCAAGTTTCTGATGAGTAGATCCTTTTCACTGGACTTAGGTGTGCAAGATATAGGTTGGGTGGAGAGCGGCATGGTCTCCACGTAGATAGGATTGTTGTGGTGGCCTGGTATGTGGGTGTAGAAATGGTCATTTGCGGAGTTTTGCGGTTCGGGGATGAGTAGTGGAACGTTGTTTGGAGTGTGGCAAGTGTTGCATTGGTTATTTGTTGGAGTAGTGGAATGATTTGGTTGCTTTTGGGGAGGTGTGGGATTTTGAACGTTGGGGAAGTTGGTGTCTGGGGTGCTGAGGGAGAAGGATAGGTTGACAAAATTCCAGACCTGATCGAGCTCTTCCTGAAACTTCAATAGTTTCTGCTCAATATGTGACACATTTTCATTGGGAACCCGAATACCATGGCCATCAGTGGCCTCTGCTGTTGTGTTCTCTTTTTTAATATTTAAATCTTCCATTTTGCCTTTGTTCTTGTTCTTAACGGGACTAAGAGGAGGAGTGGGTGGAGAGCCCCTGGATCTCATGGAATAAGATGATGTTGCTAGACTGCACAAACTAACCTTTGGGGAGGGGAATAACAAACAAAAACAAAAATAAAACAAAAAGGTTAACAAGTTAGTGAGGATCATAAAAAGTGTTGCAATATTTAAACCCGTAGTGCAGGAATATAAATCGTGTCCTAATTTGGGAACCTCGTTGTGCCCGAGGTAGGCCTAGCGACTAGTTGATTTGGAGAACTTAGAATGCTAAATGCCTCATTTTATTGATAAAAAAATAGACGAATCGCAAAACGATACTAAATAAGCAAGAAATAAAAATCACTAATGGCCATTGGCCTTATTACATTCGTAAAGCAAAAAATAAACTCCTATCTACTTGGTCCCAGAAGGACCTTCCCCAGATTCGGCATTCTTGGCTCCTTCGAACAGCTTCCCCAACTCGCGAAGTCCCAACAACAGGTATGCTCTGTCTAGATATCCGCCTTTAGCCTCTTGGCAATCTTCAACCCTTTTGAGAAACTTTCTTTCAAGTTCCACTATGCCTCGCTCCAAGTATCCCAGTCTTTTGTTGGCGTTGTTAGCCATATCTTTCCATTCCTTGATCAGCTTTTGGTTGGACTCTTGTATTTTTTCGATGTTCACTCTCGCACTTGCGGATCCTTTTGCGCAACTGGTTGTACTTGACTTGCGCTTCAGCCTTTTCGTCTATAATCCTGTGGCCTCGAATAAACCCTGGCTGGACCAAACCATCATGATTGTCTTCCAACCAACCTGAATAGAAAGGAGAACAGCCAGCATGATACCTGTCTGGCTCTATGGTGTCTCTTCCCATCACGATCTTGCTATGCCACATGTGCTGTGCTTGGCACTTGTAAGGACTATCATCATTTTTGAAATCAGCTAGGAAACGGCTCATCTTGCCTCATAACTCGAAGAGGGACGTAAGGGTGTGTTCCCCTGAGACCAATTAGTATCAGGAAAGGTGCATCTCTTGATCGGGCGATGAACTCCTCTGTTGGAAACCATTCGAACATCCACTGAACTTGTTCCTCGTCAGATTATCAAATAACTCAACCCATCCTTTAGCATCCTCAGGTTGGGCGAACATGTCGGGGAAGTAATTCATTCGCTTTGGATGATGGAAAGCGATGTGATCATCCCAATCCCTACGCTGAATTTCTTGTCGATATTCGCCCTTTTGGAGATGCTCTATGAGCCAAAGATAAAGTAGCAGATTGCAGCCTTCAAAGTGTTTTGCTCCTCGTTGACACTTCTCTAAGGCTCGGTATATGTCTACAATAATCATGGGTACGATGTTGAATGCCTGCCCATCGATCCCTTCCATTAGGGTTTTGGTTACCACAGCCAACCTAGTATGAATTCTGCCTTTCTTCGTCGGGAATTCAGTCAGACCCAGGGAGCAAAATATGAAGATGAAAACCCTATGGTGGACGTGTCCCAAGGATGTGATGGCAAACTCACCAGAGCAGGTGCGGTAAGATTTGTTGTGACCGTACCTTTCATACAAGTAGTCAAAAGGGATGTATGAATTCTTCAAGCATGTCAGTTCTGGATTCTTCCTCAAACCCATCATTTTAAGGAAGCCTCTACCTTTGCGATTCTCAGGCATTAGCAAGCCCGGAGTTTCCCATACTAGGCCAGCCAGTCCTCCTATCTCCTCCAACAAAGGTGTCATTTCAATGTCCCCAAAGCGGAATACAGACCTTTCACAATCCCAAAACAATATGGCAACCTCTATGATCATGTTATTGGGTTGGATTTCCAGGAGGGATGGTAGATTTCCCAGATATTTTCTGACGAGATTTTGATCACTAGAGTGCAAATCTTTCCACCAGCTTAGCAACCTTGGGTGGATGTTGGTGACCATGCCGAATCTGGGGACTTTGTGCCTCATATTTCTGCAAGGCAAATAAGGTTAGACCCTTCCCCCACCGGACTCGACTATTTAATATTAATGATTAGCAGGAAGCATCTAGTTCTCCAAATAAATGCACAGAACGTGATGACGTCCATTTTGGATTTTAGGGAAACCCAGTGGACCTTGGACAAGGCTATCTTAAAGGATCATTATGTGGACAACATAACTGATCCAGCTAGGTTTGACCATGATGCATGCACAATTTAAACAGAGTAAGGTTTCTATGGGGTTTTAGACTGGTACCCTTGAGCGGACAACTCAAGGGGGAAGGCTCGGAACTATCGACTGCACCGCTGATCGACTAGTTTTACCGCAAATATGCCTTTCCGATTTAGGGGGTAATGATATAGGAAGAGCGCAACCAATCATTATAAGCATTGCTATAGGATTTGTTTTGGCACGAGTGGAGTATGATGTTGAGCATGATTATAAAATAATTAAAAGTATGTTGGCATGTATTTGCACATTAAGAAAGCGATAAATACAATAGTTTCATAATTTAAAGCAATAAAAAAAAAAGAAAACAAGGGAGATATGTCAGTTTTGCTTTTAAAGAAGAAATTAAATGCTTAAAGGAATTAAACAGATAATTGCACATATGGAGGGGTACAAATTCACAAGAATAATCTGAAATGGTAAAAGCCTTAAAAAAATCCCCCAGCAGAGTCGCTATGCTGTCGCACCCCCTATTTCCTCCATGGAAACCGGGTTTGTGACATTCGGTTGGGACAACTCTTTCCTTTCGGGGAAAGGGTTTTGCAAATTTGAAGAGTCGCCACCTAACGATTTTAAGGTGCGTTAGGGCACCTATAGGGTTCAACTATAACTACACTTTTTGATAACCAGAGCTAGGGTAAGGGCTTGAAATTATCCCAAGGGGAAGGTGTTAGGAACCCCTCAGGATCCATTAGTGTGGTTCCCGGCCAGATAATTCTTTGTGAAATTGTGCAATTAACAAGTAAACAAACAAGGCTCAAATAAGAGGGGATTTTAAATACACAAATGTTTGTAAGTGATAAAATAAAACAAAGTTTTGAAAGAGTTATAACTAAACATGCTAACGAATATAAAGGGGGTCCTAGGTTTATTTGTAATATGGATCACATCAATGCAATACCCGGTAATCACTCATCAAAAGAGGGGCTACACGTGGTATTAGCGCACCGGTCATCATATCCATGTCTACCCTTCCCACCGCGTTAAGGTATTAAAGCGCGGATTGGTCTCGACTTCTATTTCATGCTATTATCCGTCCCGTTCCTATCAGTCCCGGAGGAATTTAGGACTACTATTCCTATAAGAGGGAGGATTTTAGGCTGACTCTTGGGTTTTAAAGGTAAAAAGACTAAGGCGACATTCAAAACACATAGGACTGCATATTAGGGGAAACATGTAAACAACTAAGAGGCTCATATATACCTCCTCAAGCAAAGCACATAAATAGCATGACTTAAACACATTTAGGGTCAGAATCTAAAGTACTAAGACAGGGGAGTTTCAGTTGTTAAGGCAGGCCCATTTATAATATAACTCAGATAAGAAGTCTGAATCAGGTATGCCTGCTGATTGTAGCAGTTGCTAATTAAACAAAGGCGGATTCAATTTTATCATTTTTACCTAAGGCTTGCCTATGTGTGTATTGTTGATACCGAATAAGCATGATATCTATTACTGATTCAAAAATGGCAAAGCAGTGATAGTTTTAAACGAGCAAATTGGATCCTATAGGCATGCTTGCTAGACCGCATTAATGAAAGGAGTATGTTGTTTAAACTAATTCAACACAGTACGAGTAAAACTAATTTTGAACTAAACTGGTTTCAGATTTTATGGACATAATCTCTATTGTTGCTGATTTTAATCCCTACAGACGTGGTATCTAATATTAAAGGCTGATTTGGTCCTATAGGCATGGTATCTAATGAAGTGGAGTAGGCAGGATTTATTTGATCACAGCGAAATTCCTATCGGCATGATTTCTATAAAATATTGATATTAACCTTATGGGCATGACATCTAATTTCGAAGTTGATTTTAACCTTGTAAATAGGATGCCTGATTATAGACATTAGACCCTATGGGCATGATTTCTAAGTGTGGAAGTAAACATGCAGAACTCTATTAAACAGATCCTATAGGCAGGATATCTAAGTGTGGAAGTAAGCATGCAGAACTTATTAAAAACAGATATCTAAGTGTGGAAGTAAGCATGCAGAACTTATTAAAAAACAGATCCTATAGGCAGGATATCTACCCTTAAAACATGCATAATTACCCCATCCCTTTTCACTAGTCAACCCCAATATTTGCTTACAAATTATTACAGACCAAATACTGAATTACATCAAAAAAAATGTAAAAATAAGAAGTTACAACCATAGCAAGCCTGATTCTGACTTCCTCTCTGAGTTATGGAACAAACCACCTCAAATGCCACTTGTTTCAAAGCCTTTCTCAGACCTGGGTGTGTCAAAGTTCCCTAAGGGTCTCAAGGGACCCCGGGCAGTGCTTACACCCAGGTTTGCATAACCAGATAGAGAGGAGTGTAGTGTGGAAGGGCCAGCCCTTATGTGTCCAAGTTCAGAGGGAGCTCAAGGATCCCAAGGCAAGGCTCACCCAAGAGGGGCAGAACTAAGGTTCTAGGAATATAGTGAAAGTGCAGAACATAGAGATTTTTAAAAAAAAAAACTGGACTGGAAATAGTAAGTTATAAGGGTGATTTGAAAACAGTAGTACACAGAATCGGTAGCTACACAAAAGGGGTCAGGGGTTTTGGGGAATACATTACATGAAGCATATGACCTTAGGAGGGGTCAGGTTTGGACATGCACAGCAATAGAGGATGCTGGCATGTTCACAAACCAGCTAGAGAATACAAACACAAAGAGGGGATGTGGGGTTTGGGATTCATACACATAGGAGAGCATTAACTCGAAAAAAGGGAAGGAACATATTTCAACATGCTAGTAATGTAACTTGATTGCAGAAACATAAGCAGAAGTGGACAAGCATGAAGGAAGTTGAAACAATTACAGAAACATGTTGTTGTTGATGCTTGAAAATTAACTAGGACATACCAGTAAGATGCAAAGTGCAGAAAAAGAAAAAGTAAGTAAACTCCCACAGCCTAGCCTTGGCTTTCAGCCGACTAGACAAAGCAGTAGCACAAACAGTAATAGAGAACAGAGGGAGTTTTTAGTGAAGTGCTTGTTCTGAACTTAGATAGTTTGTTTCTCAAAGAAAAGAGGGGTGGGTATTTATAGTTTTGAAAACAAGTGATAAGTAAGGTAATAAGTAAAGTCTTAACACAAACATGGAAATAATTACAGATTAGAATCAATTAACACAAGTGATTCCCATTAATTAAGGAATCACTGTTTAACGACAGCTAACAGGTCTAACTAAGCAAAGAAAATCAGTTTAAAGACAGATTGATCGTTGCCATATAAAGGGTAGTAAAAGCATGAGGTGAACCATCAAGTCTAAGTACAAAAATATGCTTATTTTTTGGAAAATATTCAGTAAGGTAGAATATCATAGCAAAGGAAAAGAATCAATTAATTTTAAACAAGCGAGTGAAATTAGGGTTCATAAAAGAAAAGCTTTGTAATCAGTCACAAGACCAAGATCAATCAAGGAAGAGGCTTCAGCATATAAATAGAGTGAACCGGAACATCAGACATGCGAGGCCAAACACATTGGCAAAAGAGATAATCACAAACATGCAGTAGTGGCAGAAATAAGCTAGGATTCAGTAGTAAAGCAAACATTCGAGGCATAGTAGTCAAGTAGGTCAAGTCACATAGAATCAACAGTGAAGAAAACATAGCATCAGGTAAAAGAAATCATAGGCATGTAAATGTCTCACAGTAGCAGGTGAGGAAGCATTTGAGAAGTTAGGGTTTCGACAAAAGTCGAGTTAAAAAGATAGTAAAACTCAGAATCAAATAAGTCGAACAAGAACGAAGCAAGTACACATTTAAACAAACAATTTCCAGAACTCGGATAAGAATAAAAGAACTAGGGTTTTTAAGATGATGAAATAGATAGAATAACAACATGAGCAAATAGCAAAATCATCAACAACATTAAGATCAGAGGAGAAAACTTAATGGAAAAACCCTAATCATTGAAAGTGAAGTGTCATTTTGAAAGAAAAGTCAAAGAACCTTCGAGAGGCACTTAGAAAGTTCATAGGAAGCACAGATCTAAGATAGATCTGAAAGAAATCGGAAGGTCCTAGAGATTAGGGTTTCAGAAAACCCAAAAGAGATGATAAAGGTCTTGAAAGTTAACAATCTAACCAGAAAAGGTCAAGGACCTGCCTTGAAAGGCCATGGATGGCTGGAGAAAGGTCGTGGATGGCCGGAGAAAGGCCATGAACAACAGCCGAGCAAGGACTGGACCAGACTCCTTGGAGGTCTGGTCATGAAATCACAGAACCAAACACCCAGGAGCTATGGAAGGCTGGTATAGATCTCAAATGACCCCGGAAGGCCATGGATTTAGTAGGTATTAGGGTGGATTAGGGTGGCGGCGACTAGGGTTTAGGAGAGTTTCAGAGAGTGTTAAGAGAGAAGGGGGATTGAAGGGCGGCGGTAGGTGGGAAATGAATTAGGTTTAGGGGTCTTTTGGGTTTAATTATTGAAGGGCAAATGGTGGCCGTTGATCTGAATGATCAACGGCCTAGATTAAAGAGGGTAGGTAGGTCGGTTTATGAGAGTGGGTTTGGGCCTGGTCCGGTGGGTTTAATTAGGTTGGGGATTGGGGTCTAATTTGGGGTTACAATTAGGCTAAAATTGGAATGCAATTGGGCTAGATTTTAAATGGCTATTTTTCCCTATTTATTTTATAAAATATAGTAAATAAGTTTCTGAAAACAAATTGAAAGCAATAAAATGATTTATGATATATAATTGACACTTTAAAAATATGGGGCTTGATTTTATGAATATAAACGCAATTAAATCATAAAAGAGGCTAGTATTGCAATTATGCACTTTAGCTTAGAAAAATGCTAAATAAATTTGTAAAAAATATGCAAAAATTACCTTAGCTATATTTTAGCATAAAGATGAAAATCCAATAGATTATTTGCCAAAAAATAATAATTTTGGAAGTGATTATCGGTTCTTATGGATAAAAGGTAGAAATAAATTGATTGAAAAAACCTTTATAATTATGGAAAAAATAATGAAACACTTGAATATGCTTACATATGCATATATATGCCATTTTGAAGTTATTTTGCATATCAAAAAATATATAGGGAAAAATTGGGTGTCAACAGCTGCCCCTCTTTACCCGGAAAGGATGAAAGAGTTGTCGGGTAAAGATATGATGGCCAATTTTGACCGAGCGAAACGGTTTGAAGAGGTTTGGGCCGCACCCTGGTTTCTGAGCTGCCTACATATCCCTGATTTTATAGGAATCAGGCCATATGTAGCTCAGGATCCGTCGGCGGAGTATGCCGACGGGTACTTTCCAAGAACGAACGCAATATCTCGGGTCGTGTGAGTGGACGGCTTACGGGAATGGTTAGGTTTGGATATGGCTGCGGGCACTGGAGCGGAATCGCTCCCGCCGGGGCAGCTGTTGCTTGCCGGTTAACCTGCAAATAAGCAATACAAGCATATATTGTGCGTAAATTTAGACATGATGCAAATTCCCTGTTGGACTATGAATCTTGTCTTTGAACGGTCAGGATGACGTCCTTAGACCATGATATCCTGGGCCATGAAGCATATAATAAAGGATTCGCAGGCCATGAAATGATGTTCTCGGGCTATGAGGATGGTGCCTCCGAACCATGATGCCTTTGAATGATGATATGCAAGATATTGAAAGGGATCCTCGGGCCATGACATGGTGTTCTCGGGCTATAAAGATGGTGCCTCCGAACGATGACGCCTTTGGATAGGTTGGCGATATTTTAGCCCATGAAGGATGCAGTAGCATGTGGCGATCTTTCAGCCGTGCAATGTGGCGATCTTTCAGCCTTGCAATGTGGCAATCTTTCAGCCGTGCAATGTGGTGATCTTTCAGTCGTGCAATGCGGTGATCTTTCAGTCGTGCAATGTGGCGATCTTTCAGCCGTGCAATGTAGCGATCTTTCAGCCGTGCAATGTGGTGATCTTTCAGCCGTGCAATGTGGTGACCTTTCAGCCGTACAATGTAGATGGAGACAGCGTTTAGCCTCGTAAGGCAGAATGGTAGCCTTATGCAAGTTGGAAGGCAGAATGGTAGCCTTATGCAATGCAGATGTAGATAGAGGTAGAGCTTAACCTCCGAAGCAGAATAGCAGCCTTATGCAAATTGGAAGGCAGAATGGTAGCCATATGCAATGCAGATGCAGATGGAGGTAGAGCTTAACCTCGAAAGGCAGAATGGTAGCCTTACATAGATTGGAAGGCTGAATGGTAGCCTTACACAGATTGGAAGGCAGAATGGTAGCCTTATGCAAGTTGGAAGGCAGAATAGTAGCCTTATGCAAATTGGAAGGCATAATGGTAGCCTTATGCAATGCAGATGCAGATAGAGGTAGAGTTTAACCTCGAAAGGCAGAATGGTAGACTTATGCAAATTGGAAGGCAGAATGGTAGCCTTATGCAATGCAGATGCAGATAGAGGTAGAGCTTAACCTCGGAAGGCAAAATGGTAGCCTTACGCAGATCGAAAGGCAGAATGGTAGACTTATGCAAATTGGAAGGCAGAATGGTAGCCTTATGCAATGCAGATGCAGATAGAGGTAGAGCTTAACCTCGGAAGGCAGAATAGCAGCCTTATGCAAATTGGAAGGCAGAATGGTAGCCTTATGCAATGCAGATGCAGATGGAGGTAGAGCTTTACCTCGGAAGGCAGAATGGTAGCCTTACGCAGATTGGAAGGCAGAATGGTAGCCTTATG
>NW_017676754.1:0-2341 GCF_001879085.1 Nicotiana attenuata
TTAAGTATCGCACTACGCAAGCGAAATCGTAATTTTAGCAAAAGAATTAATTAAATTAGAAATTAATTAAAGCTTGTGAGCACGTGATTTTTGCCCTAAGCAAATTAATTCCAAAAGTTTCAAATAATTGATTTCTTTATTATTTTACAATTTTTTGTGAATTTTTGTTTGAGTTTTTGTGTTAATTGGTTGCATTTTTCATAAAAAATACAGAAAATATGCACATACATGTAGGGATTTTAATTTCACAATTGTTAGTATTAATTAGGTATTAATTAGATTTAGAATAATGAAAAAATATAATAATAAGTCTTGTTGCACTCTTAATTGTTATTTGTTGTGTTAGAGTTTTAAGTAGTTTTAGGAAGTTTAAATAGTTTAATTGAGTCTTTGTTTTGTTTTAGCATTTTTATAAAATTAAAAAAAAAAAATTAAATACAAAAATCAAAAAAATCAAAAATGAAAATCAAAAAGAAATACAAAGGGGCTGCCAAAAATTTGGCCCAAATGGCTGAGCCCAAACAAAATAGGCCTGATCCGTCCCAGACCCGTCCAACCCTACCCGGTCCAATTCCCCAGCCCACGTGAAACGACGTCGTTTGGACTCGTTCAATCAGGACCGTCGAGGTTCTTTGATGGAACGGTCCTGAAGCTGGTTTTACTTAATATATATATGTCCGAAACACACCCCCCTACCCCCTCATTCATCTCTCCCGCACCCCCACCCTCATATCTCACCGGAAATCGCCACACCATAGCCCCACCGTACCCCACTGTATCTCCACCCCTTTGCCACCGTCCGCCGCCGGCCGGAAATCGCCGCCGCCGGCGGCGAAGCCCCAAATCACTCAAAAAATACACCCCGGCTTCCCCTTAACCTCCCCTTTATGGATCCGAGCATAGTTTTCCTCAAATCCTCCTCTAACTCTTCGAATAAAAGAAAACCTAGACGCCGCCTCTGCCGCGTACGGCGGCGTCGCCCAAAATTCCGCCCAAATTACACCCTGGGCTCCTCTTACCTTCCTATCCCTGAATCTTGAACTAATTTTTCTCAAAACCAACCGGATTTGCTCGAATCTTAGATCTAGGGTTCCGGTTGCAGGGTCGTGTAAGTTTCTTCTTATACCTCTCTTTTACTGTTTTTGCTTTATTTATTTATTTATTTAGGTATTATTGATCTCTTCCAGTATTAGTTTAGGAATTATATTAGAATTGACTATATCTGAGTTTCCGTTTGCTCTTTAGTTTTGATTGTTTTCTTTAGTCTCTTAGAATTGATTCTGATTAAATATGACTCCTGTTTTCGAATACTGATATGATTCTTGCTTGATTGTTACATGTCCAAATAGTTCGTTAATTGAAAACAATATAGATTTTAAAAGAATAAGCTAGTTCTGTTAAATTGTGAACACTGCCAGGTTTAGGTCAAGCTAACCATAGTCAGTAATAACTAAGTTATGAGGTTTAGTTTTAGTTGGTATGGTTCAGTAATTCTGGTACAATTAAAGGGTAGTTTGGGTAGGGAAAAGGGTAGTTTTATTAGGAATAGTAATTGTAAAGGTAAGGGGAGGGTAGTGTAGGGATTATAATAGGTATAGGATCTTCTAGAACAAGACTTTAGTGTAGTTTTGATAAAATAAGTGTTGTTACTTGGGTAATAAGTTTTAAAAATGAGGGACTAAGAAGCTAAATAAGAAAGGGACTAAAAAAAAAACTAAAATCTGAAGTTAACCTTAGGTTTTGCCTATAAAAAGGCACATACACTGCCTTGTTCAACAAGTGAGAGAGGACCTCTGAAAATTTCAAAAAAAAAAAAAAAAACTCTAGAATCCTGAAGTCCAAATTTCTTTTAGATCTCATTCAAGCAGAAATCAAAAACAGAAAGCACACAAAATAGGAGTTCAAATGGTCTTGATTCTGAGTGAATTTTAAGCTCGAGTGAGCAGTCTTTTGCGTCCTTTGTTTGCTGAGAGTTTTAAAAGGAGTTTTGTGGTCATTTTTGAGTCTAGTTGGGTAAATTTGACACTGTTCTGGGTGGTCTATCCATCCTACTCGAATTGAAACATTTCTGCACTCATTTCTGGGTTGAAACTGTCTGAGTGGTTGCTGCTTGAGTTTCAATTGCTGCTGATTGCTTTGCTGTAGCTAACTTCTCCTCCTTTTACTTGATTCACACTTCAGGTACACAGCTTTGAACTCGCATCAGTGTAACTTTGAGCTGGAAATTTAGGGCAATGTGTATAAGCCTACTTGTGAAATCAAAAGAATTTGGTGTTTCATCTGATTGTTCCTACAGCCATGATTAGTTTCAATATTTAGATGCAAACTCATGTGAAACTAG
>NW_017676754.1:3414-24481 GCF_001879085.1 Nicotiana attenuata
TTTTAGCCATTTATAATAATTTAAGCGACCGTGCTAGAACCACGGGATCCGGGGGTGCCTAACACCTTCCCTCGGGTCAACAGAATTCCTTATTCAGAATTTCTGGTTCGCAGACTCCAATTGGGAAGTCGAATTTTTCCTCGATTTGGGATTTAAATTAAACCGGTGACTTGGGACACCAAAAGCCAATCCTATCCCAAGTGGCGACTCTAAGAAATAAATTAATAATCCCATTTCGAATAATGTCACTTTAAATGGAAAAACTCCCTTATACATTATCCTTCGGGGTAGGTGTGTAAAAAAGGAGGTGTGACAAAGCTAGTAGAAATAGTATGAGATTATTGAATTAAAATATTAAGAGTTAATATCACGCTACGCTACGCGAGTCCATGAATGAAAAAGTTAAAGCGCACCTACTAGTTGCCTTGCGTTTAAATTAATTATTAAGGAGATTAAGTTGTAAAGTTATTTTAATTAAAAAACTAATTTCTTTTTTTTATTATATATAAAAAGAGATATGGAACCATTAGTGATGGGCCAGCTCACTTATATTAAAAATGTCGGCCTGTTTTAGTTGTCATGGGCATTGAGTCCAATTAAAGTAATCACTTGGGCTGCTGGCCCCTTTAGAAGTTAAATGGCAATTTTGGGCCAAAGATTAGTTATTAGCTTTGGGCTTAGCATCTCTTTTATATTTTCTGTCCAACTTACTATTAACTATTGATAAACCATTATTATATTTGTAGGGGCTAATATTTTATCCTTTTCATCACCTAACTACTATTTTATGCTCATAAAAATAAATCCACACCAAAATACTTATAAAACAATTACAAGAAATAACAGACTAATTAAAAAAATTATAAATGAGCATCACGGATTGTTGAACATTGGCTAACAAATCTCAGGCAAACTAAACTCAATAAGCTACTAAAAGGAAAAACTTATAAAATTAAAAGAAATCATATTTCCTTTTCATGAAACATGCATTAAATACGAGATAATCTTCCGGCCTCAAATATACATTGCAACGGACAAGAAAAAGACAACGAGCTATGAGCCAAAATATTTTAAAACATGGTGTCAACCACAATTAAATAAGAAGTTCAACATTCATTGCACATGCTTACATACAAAATCCTACACAAAACAAGATATTTAAAGCTCAAAAAGAAGCTGAATAACACTTAAATCTGCTTCATTTCTATTTGTTTTTGACTCAAAATTACAGTAGCACTTTGAGAGAATTACCTGAATAGCAGAAAGAAAATGTCAGCAGGGAAGAACTAAATTTCAGCAACAAAAATAGCAGAAAACAGCAGCAAAATCGAGTTTAGACAGCCCGAAAACCTTAGAGAAGAAATCCAGAATCAACTCTAAAAGACTTATTCTTTTTTGAAAGAGCTTTCACTCTAGAAGCACTCATAAAGCTACAATTTCAGCTTACTTTCTTTAAGTTCAGCTGCTGATTTTTACTCCTAAAATTGTATTTTTTAGTGTGTAAAAATGTCTAGCAAATGTGTGATAGAGTGTGTGTAAAGTGAGCAAAGGGCTGCCCTTAAGTAGGCAAAGAAAGCCACTTTTTGGGCAGATTTTGGTTCACCAAAAGTCTGTCCAAAAGGACTAACTTTTGTGTGCTAAACACTGTTCAAAGGCTGTCCAAAAGGTGAAAGGACAGCCTGAAAATCTGCTATAGCAGAAACAAGGAGAAAAAATATCATTTCAGCCACCCTACTAGTAAAAAGTAAGCTACTAGTACCCTATTTCATCATTTACCTTTTACCCTTCACAAACTAATAAACTAACTAACCAATTCAAACCAATGTAAAAACAGAAAATTCAGCATTTCAAAACTTCAAAAACTAATGCTAAAATAATTAATAAGAGGCAAGAAAAATAAAAATCTGAAAAAATAATAAAACAAATCAACCATGAAAAAAGAATAGTATTTTTTACCATTTTAAATTTCAAGTGGCCGAAAAATGGTGGCATGCCAAACGAGGGCGTTCGGGGAGGTCGTCGGAATTTGGTCGGACTTTTGGTCACCAGATTTTTGGTGTAGAATTGACATCAACAGGTAGGTCTTGAGGAGCTCTATTCGTTGATGTAGGTATTGTGGGGTGTTAGTGGCCGGAACTTCAAGAATTTGGGCAAAAAAGTTAGGCTTAAGTTTCCTAGATCTAAAATTCAAGGAGTTTGAGGGTTTTGTTAAGGATTTGGTTTGGAGATATGTAAAGAGGAGATTGTGGAGATTGTATGGTGCGATTTTGGGGTGATTTGGAGGTGGTCGGCCGTCGGTGGGCGATTTGGGCGATAGGGTCGTCGTGTCCATCTATTTTCTTCTTTTCTGTCCGGACGGCTGACGTTATCCCCGGGCTAACAGGCTCTTCTGAGGTTGCCTCTAGTAGCCGTCGGGGAGGTAGGCGGGCACCTCCCATGCCCTAGCCGAGTAGGAAAAGGAGTGCATTGATCCCGATGCAGATGAGGTACCAGTCTGTTGCGTCAACGTGATGTGGTGAACGTGAGCTTGGTAAAGGAGTTTTACGCGAATTGGCAGCCTGAGGCCAGCCTGGATGTTATGCATGAAGTGCGGGTACGAGGTAAAGTGATTCCATTATCATCACAAGTGATAAATCGGATTATGGGTTTTATAGAGCATTCCCACAAGTTATTTTAGAGGTTTTTCCGTCGGCCAGACTATCCAGATATCCGCCGACAGCTATGTGACGCTGATTCTTCTGCCGCATGGACTAGGGATGCGAATGATTCCACAAGGACATGAAGAAGGGAACATTCCAGCGTCCGTCTAGGGTTCTTTTGAAGTTAATCAATGCAAAAATCATGCCTACCCAAAGTGACAATGATGTCTCACGGCTGAAAGTGTGTTTGATTTATGCATTTTGACAGAGATGCGGTTTAAACTTGGAAAAATCGTGATAGAGCATATTGCAAGAGTGCGACCACTTCGGGGCCACCGCCTACACTATCCGAGTATGATCATTCGGTTATTGCGGACGCACCATGTCGATGAAGAGTATCACTATGATCGGAACAAACCAGTGACATATCCCATCAGGGCTTATGATGTCACAACAGTGATAGATCCTCCTGCTGCTGTTGTTAATCTAGACCAGAGGTTTGTCCGTGTTGAGAAGACATTATAGCTGCTGTTTGCTGACTTGCGCCTTCGCTCCAGTAGGGGAGAAACTGACTTGGAGGAGTTGCAGCAAAATCACCCCTTTCTCCTGTCACTTAGCAATGCTTGGGATTGGCGAGTCAAGGACATCTGCCACCAGATGAGGATGTGAACTTCGTTTCCCCCGATGATGAGAAGTATTTGCGCACCTTCGAGGGTGCTGATGATTAGGCCACATGCCTAAGGGAGTCACCTCTTTACTATTGATTTTGTTATTTTGCATTGGGGACAATGCAATTTCTTAAGTGTGGGGTGGGGTGCTCCTATTTGACTGTATCTGTATCTATATTTGTTTTCTTATTTGCCAGTTGATTTTCTTTTGTTTGTTTCTTGCTTTTGTAGACAATATGGTTTGTAAATATCGATTAAGTGTTTAGTTCGACTCTTCCCGATAATGGATTTCGTCGACTGGCTTCTTGAGGGAAATGAAGTCGAAAAGAAAAACTGAAAATCCAAAAATATGTCTTTTATTTAGTTTATTTCATATTAATTTTTTGTGTAATGAAACAAATTTCCCTTGGTTTTTCTTTGTGCCGCGGTTCTTTCCCAAAGGTTTTACTTGAACCGAGTACAGTTTAAGTTTTTTATTTCATAGGAATAAATAATCTTGAGTCACAGTGCTCATTTAAAGAGTCAATTTTCCTTGACTGCATATTCCTTGAGAGTGGTAAGTGCCTTAGTTGTGACGCCTAAGCTCAGTTCTTGATTCTTAAATAAGTGCCTTAAATTGTGTGACTGTAACCTTGCTTAACTGCTTTGACTAGAGAGTCGGAAAGATCCAATCCTAAGTGAATTATGTGTCAATGTGTGAGTAAGGTTTTGGTGATATTTTGTGCATGTCAGTTGATGTCTAGAACTTGCCCCGGGTGTGTGCAAAGCGAAATAGTAGCATTATTTAGTCTAGGAAGTGATATAGGTATTTCTTTGTTGAGCCGGTTATATGTCTGTTACCTACTAATTGGATATATCATAGTAAACCCTTTGAGCCTGTAATCCTGTTTTTTATTTTTTGGCAACCACGTTACAAGCCTTACCAATTATCGGCTGTTTGAACCTCTATCTTTCATGAGCACTTAAATTGTTATAACCTTGTAAAAGTTAAGTGGAGGCATGGTTGGTTTGTTACGTGGAGAAAAAGGGATTAATTGAAAAATGGTGAGAGCCACTGGAAGAGAACTAAAAGTAAAAATAAAAATAGGGAATGAATTTTTACCGGTGGTATTTCCTATCTGGTTGTGCTTAAAGGTAATGGGGGTTTGATGTTATCATGTATAAAGGTCGGAGATTTTTCAACATAAGAGTGAGGTTTAAATTGTGAAAATTGTATATGTATCGAAGTGCTTAGGGAGGTGTAGCCACTATTTCTATACTTATCATACCCTTCCCGTAGCCTGCATTACAACCAATTAAAGTCCTGTTTGATCCTTGATTGGATGAGCTCAATTAGTAGAGTACTACACTACGTCAAGCCTATGGTATGTCTTCTGTTGCACATGAATTTTGATTCTGATAGTGAGTTAATTCTTTCTCTTTTGAGTTCCTAATTGTTCTTGAACGATATTCTGAGTGGAACTATTATCTATTGTTTGCGTGAGGTCACATGATTTGCGAAGGTAAGGCAAAGTCTTGACCTATGTGTTAGAGTAAGTGAGCAAGTTATAAGAAATGTGTGGCACTTTTGAGTCGTGTCTTGAGGTTGAGATGTTATGATATGGTGCTCAATCTACTTTAAAAATTCTTGGCATGGTATGTTAGGGAGGCTGTTTGATGAAAAGGTCATCCCTATGTGAAGTATAGTTTAATTGCTTGAGGACGAGCAATGGTCTAAGTGTGGGGTGTTAATCCTAGGCTAGGAACCCGTATTTTAGCCGAAGTAACAGCACTCTACTTATTGCATTTTACATGTGTTTGAGCATAAATGATAGTGAATTGCACTTAATACGTGTTTTATGCCTTGCAGGAAGTGATTTCGATGTAAAAAGGTAATTTGGAACAAAATCGATCAATTTGGGGCTTTGAAGTCTGAGTAAAAGCCCAATGAATTAAGCCGGGATCGTGTTCGGAAGTTGCATAGCAAGTCTGGATGGCAAAAGAGGAGAAAATAATTTCACTCTAAGAAATTTACACTGCTACACCGCGGGGCGCGCCGCGGCAGTGTAAATTTGGCTTAGAGCGAAAAATGCACTGCTTCTGTTAAACTGCACATTCGCACCGCGTGGGGCGGCGCGGGTGTGTAAAAATCACAGAATGATTTCAACTTCGGCAGCGGCGTGGCAGTGTAAATTTCGCTTAAAGAGAAACACCCACTACTTCTGTTAAACTCCACAAGCACGCTGCGTGGGGAGGCATGCGTCGCGGCGCGGGTGTGTAAAAATTGCATAATGATTTCTACATCGGCTTAAAAAGGGTAGATTCGTCCAAAGCTATTCCTACACGGTATAAATACACAAATAAACGCTATTTTGAGGACATGCCTAATTTTGAGAAGAAAACAAAAATGTGATCCAATTTGGAGAAGAAAAGAAAAGTATAAAGCACTTGGGAGCAATGATTTGATCAATTCTTCCGACCTTCTTCTAGTATTCATGTATTTTATGTGTAAGAATAGTATTTTTAATCCTTCTATGAATATGTGTGGCTATGAACCCAAATATTCTGGGATCATAGGTGCTATATGATTGTGATGTTTGAAGTGTAATTTGACGAGTTTGAATTTATCATATTGGGTTGTTTATTTAATTTTGCTTTTAATTATTTTGCTGAGTAGCTAACAGTGAAATACTATTTATAAATCTAGAGTTTAACCCGAAAGTGGGAATTCTAGATTGCATATAGAATTAAATAGAGCAAGTTCTTGACCCTGGGCATTGGGGGTTCGATCCGCAATTAGGATAGACATATACCTAATTGCCTTGTTTGGTTGAAATACCGGAATTGTAAATGCATTCTCGTTAATCTTAATCCCATAGATACATAGGTATTAAGTTAGCTTGAATAGGCGCGTTAGAACTTGACAGATTCTTATGAGTACTATCAACCATGTTGATCAACAATCCAGATAATGCAATTAGTCATTTTAAGCCAAGAATGCAACATGATTGTTAGCTAGACTATGACCCTGGAATATCTTCTCTCATTGATTATTATTCGAAATTGCATAAGTGTTTTGGTTGATTTTTAGTTATATTATCTCTTGATAATTTTTTAAGCAATAAATTAGTTATTTATAAATTTTGTGAAGAAATCTCTTGAATTGATAAGTGTTTGAGTTTGAATCAGTTGATAAGTTGATCATAAGTCTTCCTGGGAATGATACTTTACTCATTACTATATTACTTGACGATCACGTATACTTGCGTGAGTGTGTTTGGTCGCAACACGTGATACGGCTGTGAGCCATGGTGTTGAGTTTGATACGGCTATGAGCCATGATATTGAGTTTGATACTTTGATACGGCTGTGAGGCATGATGTTGAGTTTGATACGGCTGCGAGCCATGATGTTGAGTTTGATACTTTGATACGGCTGTGAGCCATGATGTTGAGTTTGATACTTTGATACGACTGTGAGCCATGGTGTTGAGTTTGATACTTTGATATGGCTGTGAGCCATGTTGTTGAGTTTGATACTTTGATACAGATGTGAGCCAGCCATGTTGTTGACTTTGATACGGCTGTGAGCCATGGTGCTGAGTTTGATACGGCTGTGAGCCATGACGTGAGGAATTGTGTATGACTTTGTACATCACCCGAGCATTGTGTATGCTTCTTGATACATATTTGGAGCATTGAGCCATGATATTGAGTTTGATACTTTGATAGGGCTGTGAGCCATGGTGTTGAGGTTGATGCTTTGATACGGCGGTGAGCCATGATGTTGAGTTTGATACTTTGATACGGCTGTGAGCCACGGTGTTGAGTTTGATACGGCTGTGAGCCATGATGTTGAGTTTGATACTTTGATACGGCTGTGAGCCATGGTGTTGTGTTTGATACTTTGATACGGCTGTGAGCCATGGTATTGAGTTTGATACTTTGATACGGCTGTGAGCCATGCTGTTGTGTTTGATACTTTGATACGGCTGTGAGCCATGCTGTTGACTTTGATACGGCTGTGAGCCATGCTGTTGAGTTTGATACAGCTATGAGCCATGATGTTGGTGCATTGTGTATGCCTTTGTACATCACCCGAGCATTGTGTATGCTTCTTGATACATATTTGGAGCATTGTGTATGCTTCTTGATACATTACCCGAGCATTGTGTATGGCTCACAGCCGTATCAAAGTATCAACCTCAACACCATGGCTCACAGCCGTATCAAAGTATCAAACTCAACATCATGGCTCACAGCCATATCACGCCATCAAACAACTTATATAATTATTTTGTTTTTTGTATTTTTCATAAAATAATATATTTGCGGCTAGTCTAAGACCGCCGATTCTGCCAAGCGCACGCTTGTTCCAACACATGGACCAGCAGAGAAAACACATTTTCAAAACGGGTTTAGAAAAGTAAGCATCAAAGCTTAAAGTCTCACATACCTCGCTAACGGGAAGCTCCCCAACCTTGCAACATCTAGAACACAAACCAAATGGCCTCCAATGGCCTTAATCTATCCAAAATATTGAATAACACGTCCTAATTAGTCTAGGTGAATAATTTTCATAATCTTAGGACAAGTCAAAATCAAAATTAACCCCCAGTCCAATTAATAAATAATTGTACACAAACGTAGGCCAACAGTAGTACTTCGAAAAGTACCAAAATAGTAGCTTCAGATTTATAATTGTATTCTATATACTTGATACCACTGTAGCAATGTAAATTGAGACTTCGTTTCCAACCTCTGATCTTGTATCTACTGGAATTAAATTATTTTTTTGAAGATATCAATCACTAAATCGTCATTGCCATCATTATAACCTCATTACACCAATCATTACAATAACTATTCTCTAATTCAAAGACACTGGAACAAAATTACTTAGCAGATTCAATATTTCATTTTTCATAACGCTTACTCATAATCATTGCCCAATTATTCTCTTGTTTCCCCCAATCATCAGCCTATTTACTAAGATATAACTAATAATTACTGTAAATTTAATACCATGTGTATCATTGTACGAAAATTGACCAAATTACCTGATTATATAGCCTTTTCTTCCCCCACAATTCCACTAACAAGCTATCAAGATAGAGTAGTCAATTTGCGCCGTCACTGTGGCCTCCGTTTTCTTCATTATAATTTGGTATCTTTGTTTATCCTAAAAACTGGATAACAATTAAACTTATAATAGTTTTAAGGACACGTGATTTCACCTAATATCAATTTATGAATATGATGATTAGTAATAGAAATTAACAATAAATAAGGCAAACTAGTGTTTGAACGGAGTTGAGCCCTCAAGTTTAAATATCCTTGAACTGATCGATGCAAGAACAGTTAAAAGTATAACAATATGATGAACAAGAATATAAGCTAGAAAGTATTTTATTGCTTTGATATGCATGGATGTAAGGTCATTACAAGATGATTAGGACCCTCTCTATATATAGTAGAGGAATCCTATCTATGGTACAATTCTAATTACAGAAGTAAATCCTATGATTAGCCTAAACAACCGCCTTTGATTTGATCCGTTCCGAGATTTCCGCCATGATCTTCGACCAGTCATGGATATCTCCCTTTTCTGTTATTGCGCTTTACTCGAAGTTTTTCCTGTTTAGTCTCGATCGATGCCGGCCTCGATCTCGACAAGCACCTCGATTCTCAAACTCGGTACCGCGTCCTCGTCCTTCTATCCGATCCACCACGAGGCTGACCCTCAATGCAACTCTCTGGTCTCGATCAAATAGTAAAATCGGGTAGGCCTGGTTTTAACCGTATACAGATAGTCCCCTTGTTTCTTGGAATGTAATGAGAAGAAACGAATTGAGCCTTCGATTTTGTACTTTGACCTATCATGACGTTATCCTCGTGAAGTAAGCGACGGAAGTGATTGAAACGTCCCGTTAGTACAGTTCCTTAAGTCATTAAGGGGCGGCAGTTGATGGTCGGTCACCAGTGCCTTTGAACCATCGTCGTGAATCCCTTAAATAGGCCCCTTCTCTCATTGATTCAATCTTTACTTTCACTTCCTTCTAATCTCTTAAGCTTTTTACCTCTCTTAACCTTTTCTGTTCTGCATAATCTCTAGGTTTCATGGTCAACCTTCCCTCAAAACATCAAGCCTTCTTCTTTTCTTCTTTCTTTATACAAAAATGGCAAAAATGTCAAAAAATTGTTCCTCAAAAGGAAAAGTCTTCTTCATCGCGGCCGGTCGGCGATAAAACACCGATGGAGCCACGCCCTGAGGAATGTGTTCTCGGGGGGTTTGAACTTACTTCCGACTTCAAAGTCGGGAAAACTTCATCGGTCCCTGGTCGATGCGAGCCAATGTCGAGATATATATGCTCGATAACTGAGGGTGACCTTGAACAAGTGAAGAAAGAGTGTCATTGGAAAGATAAAGAGGTGGTGATTCCGGCCCCCGAAGAAGACATCACTACCCATGTGAAAGGGTTTCTAAGTGTTTACACTTACCCTTTCACGCTGGGCCCTGTCGATCCCATCATCATCGACTTTTGTTGTCGATATCAAATAACCCTAGGTCAGATCCATCCCTCTTTTTGGCGGATTGTCATTCTGCTCCGATTCTTCGCGAGCAAAATCGAAGGGATGCTTTTTACCCTCGACCACCTCATCAGGTTGTACAGCCCCCGTCTCTATCGAGTCGGGCTACTAAGGTGTTGTTCTCGATCATAGATGAGGACAATGATCGAGGATGGATGGGTCGGTTCGTTCAAGTGAAAACTTCCAACCTAATCCCGGCCGAGAAGATGCCATTTCCCAAGAAATGGAATATGAAGCGTAAGTATAATCCCACCTAATGCCTCCATTTATTGTTTTGTTTCCTTTTCTTCGTCTTATCAACATCCCTTTCTATGACGTAGCGGTCTCTTGGATGTCTGGTGCAATTCCTAACCTCGAGAGCTTGGTTCAGAACCTAGCTTCGACCTCTTCGTCTGTTGAGCACTCATGGCGTGACTTGGCAAGGGGCCGATGGGAGGCCAAGAATCATGGTAAGCCCCTTTTCACATTTTTGATGATCTTCGCTGAAATGTTTCTTTTCGTAGTCACTTGATTTCCTTTCATACAGGCCTCGGAGAAAATGTTGTCATGAGGCCCCCGTCCGGGGGGAAGAGGTGTTGCCCCCCGCTCCGAAACCCGATAAGAAGAGAAAAAGGGTCTCGACCTCCAAGGACCCAAAGCCCAAGAAAAGTAAAGCTCGTAAGTCAAAGAAAGACACTGTCGTCCGGCCTGCGGAGGTAGTTCAGCGGCTAAGAGAGAAAGAAGAAGAAGAAAACGAGGACGAAGCTCTGAGCTGGTGGCCCGAGTGAAGAGGAATACCGAGGCCCCAAAGGCCTCTAAGTCGGTGAGGGTTGGAGAAATTCAGCCTCGATCCGAGAGGGTCTCGGGGATTGAAGATGCCTCCAGCCGAGATGAGCAGTTGGTGGTATGTCCGAAGGGGCCTGTCAAAATGAAGAGAACTCCCTAAGTGATTATCTTGGGGCAATAGAAATTGGAGACTCCCTGCCGCTTCCTTCATTCTCAGAAGGGGAAGTTCGGGAGGCCCAGGCTATGAAGGCCCCTCAAGTAGAAGGTGCCCTCGGGGGGAGGGGAGGACCTTTTCCAAAGTTGTTTTACCGGGGTCGATGATGTCGCTGGCTTGAATGACTTGGACGTACCGAGGAGGAGGTTGGGCGAATCTTCTTCGAGTTTTAGATTGACTAGCCAGTTCCCATCTCCCAGTGTCGATCCCGAGTGCAAACGGACCATCACTATTACGGTCCCGGAGGATGCACGAGTTTTTTTTCCACCCTGTAAGGTGGCCAATTACCTTCAAGGTCTGGTCACTGAGGAGGATCAAGCTCTGACGGACGAGGTGGGATAACCATGCCTCTTCAACGAGGCCCCGTAAGCTTTGAATCGAGTAAGCCCTAACTTTTTCTGTTGACGTCGGTCTTCATACTTTTGTTTTTCTCTCCTTGCCCAATTCTTTCCCTTCTATTTGTGTAGGCCTCGGCACTTCATTATGAGTCTTTCTTTAAGTCTCGAAGAGAGTTGAGCCGATATGAAGCTGAAATTCGAGGGCTTACCGAGGAGAAAAATGCTCTCAAGCTTCTTGGTGAGCAAAAAGAAAAAGAAATCAAAGGTCTCCGAGCTGAGTTGGCCATGGCCCAGAAAGAACAAAGTGAACTAACCGAGCAGGTAAATAAAGTCTTAGACACTTATGGCCTCGGTTTGGGAGTGACGGCTAATGATTAGATCTCACAGGTCCAGCGGCTGCATGAAACGATCGTGCAACTCCGATGAGAGGTAGATGAGGTGAAGGGGGAGACTTCAATGTGGAAGCAAAAGATGGATCGCCTTGCCTCGGAGAAAGAGGCAACTCGAGTTCAGTTATCCTCAACCGAAAGCCAACTCCAAGGCATGAAAGAGAAGAGCTTGGAACAAGTTAAGAAAATTGAGGATCTACAGGCTCGGTTGGACACGGAGATTGCAGCGGTGAAATGAGGCTAAGGCGGTTAAGGCTGATGCGGAGGCGATCGCGACTGTCTACCGTCTGACACCGAGGCCACTCAAGCTCGAGCAAAAGATATTTCCGATGTTGCTCAGGCTCGAGCATACTGGGTTGCCGAACATGCCAAATTCCAGTCTCACTCGTGGGGGAATGGGTAACCAGATTTTGGTTCGAACCTCGAGTTTTGACCACGTGGGCCCGGGGGCGTTTCGGGAAATTTTGAGTAAAACTTTGGGAAAATCGTTTTTACGCATTCAAACTAATTCATATAGTGTTTGCTAAAGTAATTGAGCAATTTGTGATTAGATTCGAGCGAATTGGAGGTGGAACCGCGAGGTAAAGCAATAGTTGAGGATTAAGTGGATTTCAAGGCTTTGAGGTACGTGTTTGGTTTAACCCTAGCTTGAGGGAATAGGATTTGAGTCTTGTTGCTAATTGCTATGTGATCGAGTACGATGTATAGGCATGGTGACGAGTATCTATACATTGGTGTCTAGCATGACCGTGAGTCCTTATTATGTGATTATCATGATTTGGTTGTGAACTCCGTGTTTATTGGAGGATTTCTATATGTTGTGAATAACATGTGAACGGTAATAGGATCATTTGATTCCTGGAGCACTGGCTCGAATTGTGATACGAATATTGAAAGTATACGAAATGACTTGATTCTTTGGAGCGTTGGCTCAAAATAGTAAAGTGAATTTTAAGATAAGGAAAGTAAGAAAGAGAAAGCGTTGTTGATTATTCCCTTGTCGGGACGTTTGGTTGAACTTGTTGGATTCTTTCCCTTGCCGGGATGGTTGTCAAATATTTGCTTATTTTATGCCCCTTGATTGTGACTGTTGTTTGGAAAGTCAGACTGTTAAATGATATTGAGGATCGGGTTGGGATCGGGTTGCGCGCCGCAACAGTGATATTGAGGATCGGGTTGCACGCCGCAACAATAACATATGAGGATCGGGTTGCGCGCCGCAACAATGATACATGATAAATGATATGGGTCGGGTTGCACGCCGCAACAATGATATTGTGGAGCGGGTTGCACGCCGCAACAATAGTAATTATGGAGCGGGTTGCACGCCGCAACAGTTATTGAGGCTATGTGTTTGTATTTGAGTATTGATTCTTTATTCATTGTGAACCTAAGTTGCTTTAGTTGTTACTCTGGATTATTGTTATTATTGTAACTCCCCATAGCATGTTTCCCCTCCCATGTTGGTAATTGCTTGTATTCGATTTCCGCTGTATATCTATAACTGCACAGGTTTATGTGGTGTCCAGTCTAGCCTCGTCACTACTTCGCCGGGGTTAGGCTAGACACTTACCAGCACACGGGGTCGGTTGTGCTGATGCTAGACTTCTGTGCATTTTTGCACAGGTCCAGGTTTTGAGGAACAGCAGCAGCAGTATTTCGAAAGCAGGCGATTCATATTCACGAGACTGAGGTGGCCTTGCAGGCGTCCGCAGGCCCGACGTCTCTTCTCATTGTTTTCTTTTAGACTGTTGCCTCCTTGTTTCGAGACAGAAAACTGTTATATTTCTTTCAGACCTTTGTATTTAGTTTATTCTTAGTGGTTCGTGAGTAATGTGACACCAAATCTTGGGTAGAGGATATTGTTGAGTATTCCGTATTTGTTTCAGACTTATAAATTAGACCTTCCGCAGTTATTGTTGTTATTATTATTGATGCTACAGATTGTCAACAGAATGGCTTTACTAATGAAAACGGTAGGTAAGTTGGCTTGCCTAGCTACCACGAGTAGGCGCCATCACGATCCCGATGGTGGGAAATCCGGGTCGTGACACATCTTCAATCTCAGCACCCCCACCGGCCTCCGGTGTCGCAGGGTCATAACCGCAGGCAAGACGAGCCTCGCGTGCCTTGACCCGAGCATCTTCAATAGTGGCCTTAGGAACGCTCTCACAAACCCATATATATCTCGTTGGGCCTCAGCATGGACCCATAGCTCGTACAAACGGCGAGGGACAGCAACATGGGTAGATTCTTGAGGGCGGGCCTGAGCCAACAACTGATCCTTCTTGGCCTCGAGAGCCGTAACTCCGTCTCCAGGCTCGAAGCATCCCGATCAAGTTCACTGATCCGCTCCTCGAGCCGTGCTTCCCTCAGTGTGGTCATCACCCTCTCAGCTTCCAGCTCAGACCTAAGGACGCGGATAGTGTCTTCCATCGCTGCCGCTCTCGCCAAAACCGCCACTCGAGCTCCCTCGGCTCTCTCCAACTCGGCCATCTTTGTTTCTAGCTCAGCCACCTTTTCCGTCCACTCTGCACTTAGGTTGGCGATTGTAGTGGCATTCTGCTCAAGCTCGGCTCGCAAAGACAGCACCTTCGCCTGAAGGTCCTCGCATTCCGCTGCAACCCCTTTGCCTACCTCGAGCTCCTCGTCTTTGGCACTAAGAAACTCCTCGAGCTCATTGCATCTGTGGATAGACCGCATCAGATCTTCGTCCCTTTTCTCCAATTCCTCCCTAACGGATTGAGTACTAGTGCCCGCCCGAAGCTGCTCGTGAATCTCACGGCACCTGTTGCGATACCGCCGAAACTTCTCGGCCATTTCCAGAAAGACTTCGGCCTACGTCTCAGCCCTACGAGCACTCTCGATCTCCAGCATGTAAGTCTAAAAAAATAAAAGTAGAATCAGCAAAAGCAAAGAGCACAAAACAAAGAAAATAGCAAAAGGAAACTCACCCTCAAGGCCATCCCAGCCACACCGCGTGACAAACCAGAATCACTGATCTCCCGAAGAAATCCGCTTTCGTCGGAGGAGCACAGAAGGTCAAACTGAGGTACCAAATCCACCCTGTCCTCCAACAGGTTAAATTCCGACGGGATTTCGAGCACACGGGAAGGGCCTTCCGCCCTCACATCGACCCTTGTAAAGCCTTCCTTGAACATCCTCATATCTTCAGGATCGATGTCAGAATCGGATTCATAATCCTCCACCACTACGCCCTTCAACCTCTCATTAGCCGAAGATGGGGTACGGGCCGGCCGAGACGTCGATGGGCCGCTCGGAGTAGTCGCGGTAGCCTCAAAACTATGTCCCCCTACCGCAACAGCCTCTTCCACGCCCGCAACGGGCATCGCCTCCACACCCAGGCTGGCACCACCGCCAGTTTCAGGCACCGCCAAAATGAGGTCGCCCCTCTAGGGCGTTTCAGCCAAAGACGCCCCTTCCAACACTATCCTCCACCTCTTTGACGGGGCCTCTTCGCCACTGCCACGAGAAGGTTCGCCCGTTGAACGGAATGTAGGGACCGAAGCCTCTGACCGAGGAGAAACCTCCAAATGAATGGGTTCGGTCGCGGATGCGGTCCGCCGAGCAACCAAACTTTGGCCGCCCTCGTCCACAATTACTCTTGGTACGGGCCGGGCAGAGGAAGCCGGTTGACGGAAAGCAAGGATAGGAGCCCTTGCCCTTCTCGCTCCTCTCCGACCTGCCAACAAGAAATTCGATCACACAAAGAAAAGGATGAAGCAAAGAATAAAGCAACTAAGGCCGAAATAAGCTGACTTACCAGTGGAAGGTTTGCACCCAAACCTCTCATGCAAAGGCGCCCATTCGCAAATCCCCATCGTGTGGGGCAGAATTGCGCTCACCCATTCGCGAATGTTGGCAACTTGCGGAGGAGGCACCCTCTCGGCTGCGAAAACAAAAAACACTATGGTCACTAATACGAGATGACCAACAACCATGTTACAAAAATGTAATATAATAAACGGAAAGGGAGACTTACGGGAAAATTCCACGCCTCAGGAAACCCCGCAAGGTTCGACACCACGTGCTCTGTTCGGACGTAGAAGAACTTCTCCCAAAAGTGGCGGTTGGTCTTGTCATCCATCTTCACCACCAAACCCTTGGTTCCTTGGTGGCGCAGGTGAATCATCGTGCCCCTAAGAAAATAAGGGGCAAAGAGATGAAACGCGTGTTGTAGAGAAACTCCCCGATCGGCTAGCTCCACGTACTTGCTAAGCATAAGGAAGAGCTTGTATACGTACGGAGAGAGTTGAGCCGGACACACCTCGTAGAAGCGGTAGAAGTCCACCTCCAACGAGGGAAAGGGAAGCGTATATCCAATGATAAATGGATATGCATAGAACGCGCAGGAGCATGGGTGGTGTATATGCACTATGTCCTAACCCGCCGGAACTAGTTCAATGTGATCGGGAATCCCCCATTTGGCTTTGAACGCCGTGAGCGCCGCATCCATCGTCGAAAGAACAGGTTCCGGCTCATCCCCTGAAATCAATCTTAGCCCTCCCTGGACGGGGAACCACCTTATCTACCGTCGGAAAACTCTCGTCCTCCACCGGAGCCACTCCCTCTTCGATTAGGGGTACATCATTTTCTGGCACCGGAGCACCAACGGCTCTATCAGGGTTGGAAGATGCACCAGCCATCTTTTCTTTGATTGAGAGAAACGGGAATAATAAGGGAAAAAGGTAGCGGTCACATGAATTTCTAACAGAAACAGAAATATGAGAAACAGAAGGAGAAGAAGAAGAAGAGTTGCAAAAATCTCTCTCGAGCGATTAAGAAGCGTAACATTCAAATGGAAGATTCTCCCCTATTTATAGGGTTATAAATGCCCCAAGTGGGAAAACCAAACGCCGCCATTTAGAAAACGGAAAGGGCACGGGAAACGACGCGATGCATAGAAAACATGCGCCATAATGACGCATGAGAAGTATTAATGACATTCTGAACTGACGTGACGTCCTGATGTAGCTCTCGAAATGTCATGTCGCTACCTCTCCACGAGGTGCTCGCCTCTCGCATACAGTGCTCAAATTTCTCACAATTTTTGAATTGACAGAGTCTGCCGATCGAGCTCGCTAAGAGGCGACCCCAACAGGCGGAGGGACTAACTGTATGGGTCAAAATCTAACCAGACAAGAATCTGCGTGGAAAGGGACGACAAAAAGTTACTTCGGACAAAGTCGTATCCATACAACGCTATAACGACACGCACCTCGGCCACGGCCGAGGACATGTATTCAGAACGCTTGAGCGGTGAATTGGATGTTACGGCATTTTAAAAGGTCAACCCGTAATATAGTCAAACGACTTAAGTACTATGGTTAATGACTGTTGGGTAAAGGAGAAGACCTAGTATATAAACTAAGTGAGAAGAAGAAGAAAGGGGGCTGAAACAAATCCACACACTGACATGTTCTCTGAGAGGAAGAGGGATCTTCATCTCTCTCTCTCTCCCCATGAAGGAGAAAGAAGCAAGGAAGCTCAGATCCTCAATATATATCGTTGGTCTCATCATATCAAATATATGGGGTTCTACCTTGTTAAAGATCGGTAACCCTTTTCATCTATGTATTCTTCATTGTTGTTTAATGTTGTGAAAATCACCATCCTCTTCTTATATAATGAGATTTAATCAATATTATAGTTAAATCTTATGCTTACTTTGTTTGCTTACTCATATCTTCTATCTTAGATCTAGGGTAAATTATCTTAGGCTAGGATTTACCTAAAATCTTCTTATTTAATAGGTTCAACAAAAAGCCTAAATCTTTTTGGCCGAACAGAAACCTCTATTAAGAGTAGAGGAATTCCATTCAACCGCACCACAACTTGGATTTGCATAGTGTTGCTAGAATCAAAATTATCTGGAATTTCACCTCATCTAAATATATAATCGGAAAAAGAGAGAAAATTAGAGTATCAGAAGCTTGAATTTGGTGATCTATTCATCGGTACTGCTATTTAGATGGATTTCCTCATATTCCTTATTAATTATAAAAATGAGGAGGATGTTTTTCATTTTCTTTTTCTTTTTCTTTTTGGCACTGATCAAGCATTTGATAATATTTTGATAACGGTTTTGTTAAACTGGAGCGCTTTATGCAAGTTATATCGCACACAGAGTACATAAAATTACAGTCAAAGTCATCATATGTTTACTTCTTCATATTTTGGCTTTTCTTAATGAAAATATCCGCCACCGCCAGTAACATAACCACATAATATGCGCTATAAAGAAAAATTATAATGTGTATATATGTAAAAATTATTTTGTACATATTTATTAAACTTTGAACACCCTTCGTAAAAGCCCTGACTTCGCCACTGGCCACTGCCACCGCGGATTAAATATGTTTTCCTTTCAATTGTAATTCTTAAAGTTAAATTATCTTGTTAGTGTAAACACGAGAGCCAGTAAACACTTTTTCTGTTAAGAAACTAAGCTCAAAGTAATAACATAAAACAAGAAAATAGACAAGAGATATAGAGAGAAAGAGAGGAGAGAATCTATTTCTTCCATGTATTCAAGTGTATTACAAAATGAGTTCTCATCTTCTATTTATAGTACAACATTGAGATATACCAAAAGAATTCCATAAATATGCTATTAAGCATTTGAGATCATGGAGGAAGATCATGGGTAGGTTATGGAGGTGTGGGAGTTACAACAATAATGGTGAGAAGTAGTGGGGGTTATCTACATAATGGAGAAGAGTAGTGGGAGTTATATTTGATTAATGGACATCTATATAAATATATATTTCATAACACTCCCCCTTGGATGTCCATAGATAATGTGTCTCGTTAAAACCTTACCAAGAAAAAACCCTGTGGGAAAAAATCTTAGTGAAGGAAAAAGAGTACACATATCTTGTAATACGCATTACTTGTTGCCTCGTTAAAAACTTTGCCAGAAAAACCCAGTGGGATAAAATCTGTGCGAAAGGAAAAAGAGTGCAGCGCGTGCCATACTCCCCCTAACAAAAATATCACTTGATATCTCAAAGATGATAAATTCCAATCATGTGTAACAACTTCTCAATTGCTGAGGTTGGCAATGCCTTGTGAAGAAGTTTGCCAAATTATCACTTGAACAAATTTGTTGAACATCAATCATGTTTGAAATAAAACTTTAGTGAAATACGTTTTATTTTGTCTCTTTCGATAGTCCTTCTTTCAATTGAGCTATGCATGCAGAATCATCTTCAATGTAATTGAAATCTTGTTGAATATCATAATTTGGCATTACGCTCACAGCCAAATAGATTATCTGAACAACGAACCATGCCCTGCATTTGTATAACCAACATAACCTTGACAATATTTGTTAGAATAAACAAATCTATATCAAGGACTTCTTTTTGCAATATAATCATAATAGTATTCCAGTATCTTTATATATGAATTAAAGTATATCTCGCTAGCATATTGTTATACTCGTGCTTCTAGCAAGATACATGGTGCACCAATAAATCATGTACGCCATGATTGCTGTAATCCACATAAGGATTTGTTGAAGCTTTATTTAATAAATTTCTTGGGAACCTTAATATGCTTTAGAACAGTTTAAATCCTTCAATGATTTTTATATACGCATATCAAATTTATCAGGTATTGCCAGACTAAAATCTGAAAGCAATTGTACCCATCACAAGGGAACATGTTTCCATATAATCAATGCTAGGATATTTACGTAAAATCTTGTGTCACCCCACTAACTTTATACTTTCAGGTGTTGGGACTATCAATCCAAAACTTCACGTTTTCCAAGTGAAGTCAATCTTAATTGCGTATTTTTCATTGACCAATCATTTATCTGTCCAAATTCCATGACAGATTTGAGCTCAAGATCCTCGTCAATATTAAAAATATTGAGCGCTACATTATATCAACAATATCATCGATGATCATTTTACATTGGTTCCATCATCACACAATAAAGACATAACTTATCGAGATCTTATTATTTTCAGGTACCTGAGCCTCTCCCATGAGGTCTTATAAAGTGTTATGTCACGGTGCTCTTATAGAGCACTTGCCTCCTTATTATGACCATCTTGAACATTTGCTCCTCTCCCTCTTCAAGGAATTTTATCTTTGGAACCAATTAGTCTATTACGCTTGATGCGTGCCATAGACACTGTCTATCATGAACTTTATTCCATTTGGAGCATTAGCAGCTGAAATATGACATTTAACTTTGGGTCAGCAAATGCGCTTGGCATAATTTTGCAAATGAATTATCACTTGAACTTCAAGTTCATATTTTCTTGTACGAGGATCTAAGTGTACTCATAATAATTCATTCCATGTATTAGTTTTTCAGCTGCTCATTTTCTCCCCCAAATGTCCGGATCACCAACACATATCCCCAACCTTCTTTGGGGACCAATCTTTGTGCATTGTGGTGGGATAATTATATCATATCGCACATCCATATTTCTATATAGAAATTATTTGGTTCCTGACCCTGAACCAATTGTGATAGGGAGAATTTATCATAACTGTTGGCTAGATGCGTACAAGTGATGTTGTATATTAAATAATATACCTCATACCAAATTTCAATTTGGGAGTTTTATTCTAATAACCAATGGTTTAGCTATAATTGGAGGCATACAATTTCTGCTAAACCAACTTGATTTAAACCAGCATTATCAAAATAAATTATCATAATTTATATTCTGGAACTGTGCTCTAATAACTTGAGCAAACAACCTTGCAAAAGCCAAACTGCAAGTTGACAACAAACGCACATGTGACCATACAATAAATGCATCTATTAAAATAATATAATAGTAAACGGTTCACATGGAAAGCGACTGAGCCCATATATATATCACCTTTTATTCATTCCAGATCTTAAGGGATTCAATCCCAACCTTAACTGGTATATCATGAGAATAAGCAGCACAAGAGAATTCTTGAAGAATCTTCTATTTCTTCAATATATGCCAATGTGAATTCTCAATTAATTTTCGCATCATAATTGAACCGGGATGGCCAACCGGTCGTGCCAACTAATATTTATTTCAGTAAATATTTAATTTACTATGGCATGTGATTCCATCACCATGCTTATACATCTGTAGTACAAATAGAAGAAAAGTCGGGTAACCTTTTATATTTACCTGGTATGTTATAGTAATATGAAGATAATCAATCTTCCTTTCATTTATAGTCTCAATATGCCAACCACTTTGGCTAATACATTTGAAACTCAAAAAGTTTCTTTTGAGACTTACTACAATATCAATGTCATGAACAATTTCACTCATCCGGGTAGTAACAAATTAACTCTTCCGGAGCTCTTAATTGATTTTGTACTACAAGATCTTTTGTCACACCATTCATATGGTGAATGTCTCCTTCACGGAGAAAATCATATCATAATAATTGTCATGGTCAAAATCATCATAAGCAAAATCATTTCTTGCTTTACTTTTGCCTTTAATAAC
>NW_017676754.1:36378-39723 GCF_001879085.1 Nicotiana attenuata
CCCAAATGTTGTGTGTTCCAGGACCTCTTATCTGGGAGGGTGAAGGAGATTGGTAGAAGAGAAGAAGATCTGTACATATTGTCAACAGCTTTAGGGAAGACTGTGAATAGAGCTTTTGCAGCTACCAGTAAAGAAGGAGGCATGGAAATATGGCACAGAAGAATAGGACATGTTCCAATTCAAGTTCTCGGAAGGATTCCTAGTATACAACACTATGGTAGTAGAATAAATAATGACTCACTGTCTAAGTGTGAAATTTGTCCTCTAGCTAGACAAACTAGAGCACCTTTTCCAACTAGTACTAGTAGAAGTTCACATGCTTTTGATTTGATCCATATGGATGTGTGAGGGACCCTATAAGATTGCTACTCATAATGGCATGAAATACTTTCTTACATTGGTTTATGATTGTACCAGATGGACTTGGGTATTTCTTATGAGACTCAAATCTGATGTTATTTTCTTACTCAAGAACTTTATTAGTATGATCAAAACACAATTTGGGAAGCAAATTAAGATGTTTAGATCAGACAATGGGAGTGAGTTTTTTAATAGTGCATGTGATGACTTGTTTCAAATGCATGGGATTGTTCATCAAAGCTCCTGTCCATATACTCCCCAACAAAATGGAGTTGTGGAAAGGAGACATAGACATATACTGGAGACTGCTCGAGCAATCAGATTTCAAGGCCACTTACCTGTTAGATATTGGGGACATTGTATTGATGCTGTTGTATATATAATCAACAGAATTCCTTCTTCTGTCTTGGGACATAAGTCACCATATGAATTACTTCTGAATAAGCCACCTTCATTAACACATTTAAAGGTGGTTGGATGTTTGTGTTTTGCTACTAATCTGACAAGCCATGATAAATTTGCTCCTCGAGCTGTGAGGTCAATTTTCCTAGGATATGCTGCACATCAGAAAGGTTACAGACTTTTGGATTTGGAGAATAGAGTATTCTTTATAAGCAGAGATGTAGTGTTCTATGAGGATATATTTCCCTTCCACACAGCAGAAGGATCATCAGAATCATTATTTCTGGACAAAATTCCAGTGCCAAGACAAGATTTTGATGAAGAACTGAAAGCACTCAGTTCTGCTACTGATGCACATATTGAGGGAACCAATATGCCATGCTCTCCTACTCTAACTCCAGTAATCTTAGATGAGCAGGACATTTCACACCCTGTTGAGTATAACCGTGTGGATAGTCCTGGTGATTCTCTTATTTTGTCTGATGATGGGGAACCTAGAAAATCCACAAGAGTATCTAAGCCTCCCATATGGCTTAAGGATTATGTTAGAGATGACAAGAGAAGTTCTACAAGCTGTTGCAAGTACCCTATTTTAGAGGTGATTGGATATGAAGGTATCTCTTCAAAATATCAAAGCTACTTGGCAAATTTTTCAGTGGAAGTGGAACCTACATCATATTCAGAGACAGTAAAGGACAAGAGATGGGTAGAGGCAATGCAGGCAGAAATCAAAGCATTGGAGGACAATAAGACTTCGGAACTGGTATCCTTACCACAAGGACAAAAGGCAATAAGATGCAAGTGGGTTTATAAGATTAAATAAAAGGCATCAGGAGAATTGAAAGGTTCAAAGCTAGATTGGTGGCCAAAGGGTATAATCAGAGAGAAGGTTTAGACTACCAAGAAACCTTTTCTCCTGTGGTGAAAATGGTTACTGTCAGAAGTGTGTTGTCTATTGCAGCTTCAAGGTAGTGGTTTATTCATCAAATGGATGGTTACAATGCTTTCTTGCAAGGAGATCTATCTGAGAAGGTATATATGGAGGTACCTCAAGGTTTCAATGAACCAAAAGCTGAATTTAGAGTTTGCAAACTACTTAAGTCCCTCTATGGACTTAAGCATGCATCTAGACAGTGGAATCTCAAGCTCACATCAGCCTTGGTGGATGCTGGATTTCAACAGAGTCATTTGGATTATTGTCTGTTCATCAAAAGATCAGGAGATCACATGGTGGTAGTTCTGGTCTATGTTGATGACCTTCTTATCACTGGAGATAATCCCATCATGATCCAACAGACTAAGGATGATTTACAAACCTCTTTTAAGATCAAAGACCTAGGAGAACTTAAGTACTTCCTGGGGATAGAATTGGGGTTTTGACACAGTTACCCACAAAAACAAAACTGTCACGACCCGGATGTCCCACCCTCGGGGGTTCGTGATGGCACCTACTAATAGGAGCTAGGCAAGCCAACTTAATTTACTTCTTTTAGCAATTATCGTCCATTTAATGAAAATAAAGCATAATATGATAAAGCGGAAGTCTCAAATATAATTAACTGAAGGAAAAGCGGAAGTTTAACAAAATCCTCTACCCAAGACTGGTGTCACAATACTCACGAACGTCTAAAGAATACTAAATACAAGGTTTGAATGAAACATAACACTGTCTGCTTCGGTACAAATGATAACAAACTGAATAAGATAGAAGGGACTCCGGGCCTGCGGACGTTAGCAAGGCTACCTCGAATGTCCCTGGACTGAAAGCTCGCTCCCAGAATGCTACTGCTACTCAAATGCTGCTCCAACACCTGGATCTGTGCAAAAAGATGCACAGAGTATAGCATCAGCACAACCGACCCCATGTGCTGGTAAGTGCCTAGCCTAACCCCGGCGAAGTAGTGACGAGGCTAGTCCAGACTACCAGTTAAACCTGTGCAAATATATATATACAAGTACAACAAAGTAATAGCGGAAAGTAAACAATTAAAGCTGGGGGAGGAAACATGCTTATGGGGTAACAGATAAAACAGAATATCAGGGATAACAAAAGAAACTACATCTGATCGCTCCTAACACAGAATAAGGGAAAACAGACCACTTTCACTTATTTCAATTTCCTCTCGTTGCAGGCGTGCAACACGATCCCATTTCCTCATATCACGTGGTAGGCGTACCACTCGATCCCGTTTCATAATATCACGTGGTAGGCGTACCACTCGCTCCCACTTCATAATATCACACGGTAGGCGTACCACTCGATCCCATTTCATAATATCACGTGGTAGGCGTACCACTCGATCCCACTTCATAATATCATGTGGTAGGCGTACCACTCGCTCCCATTTCATAATATCACGTGGTAGGCGTACCACTCGCTCCCATTTCATAATATCATGTGGTAGGCGTACCACTCGATCCCGTTTCATAATATCTCGTGGTCGGCGTGCCACACGATCCCATTTCTTTCAGCACAATACACAATATAATCCCGGCAAGGGAGAAAGATGTTATAATAAGCTATCCCGGCAAGGGAACAAGATAATATAATAAACTATCCCGGCAGGGGGGGAATCCAGCTAT
>NW_017676755.1:0-20857 GCF_001879085.1 Nicotiana attenuata
CGATTGTCGACAGAGGGAATTTGAAATCACCGAAGTTATTTTATATATGAAAAATGGCGAAAAACTCTTAGAGATTTCAAAAGTTTATTAAAAGAGAATAAATGATAATTTATGTTCGCTTGCCTTGACAACGGTTGTCCGCACCATCACGATCCGTAGTTGGATTTGGGTTGTGACAACATAGGCTATCAGAGCCACTAGGTGTTCCCAAGGGTTCTCACGAGTCATGAGCAGTTAGTAGAGGTCTCGCGGATCGGTATGAGACGTCTGTACTTATCATCGGAGGCTGCAGGACTGTTGGGAGTTCTTCCCTTCTTTGATTTCTTATCTGTCGATCGATTTCATGAGAGGCTATATGCCTTTGATTCCTTTTCACTCAATTCTTATGCGACGCGAAGCGTTGATGTAAATCGAAAATTGAAGAGCACGTAATGGTACTACAGATGTGATACGGGGCTGTTTCTCCCGGCATAGCTATCAGATTATTGTCGTCGCACTTATGGAGGAATATTTTATTATTTCAGCCCATAGTAGCGTACATTTTCGAGGGCTTTGAGGCTAGGCACAAAGTTCCGCAATGCTTATTGAAAGATATTCTGCAGTAAGTGATATCGGATGGTAAAGTGTTGCCCGCGTCGTCAGCGGTAGTGATGATTTTCAAGGTGAGGTTTAACCTCAGCTGCATAATCAAGAGCATTTATATTATCCCGGACAGTGGGAAAGGCAATTCCAAACTCAGGAGGGTCAGCATTGGACTTGTGGAAATAATGAGAGTTAGGTAATTGCAAACGTGCGTGGATTTTTCGTCTATATTGGGGGCGAGCTGTTGTCCCTAATTGGGCAAATTAAGTTTGTCGGGGTCATGATTTTTACATTTCGCCTTTGAGGCAAGTATTGTGAAATAGTAATCGGAGATATTCAAACTATCAGATATCTTGCAGGATGCGGTGGTTCAGGACTAAAAATCAGTATTTCTATTTTTAACGGTTCGAAACAGATGACCTTCGGAAAGGTTTGGAGTTAGTAGCAGCTTGAGGATTCAAGGTTCCGATGAAGATAAATTTTATTAAGCATCAACGAGCAGCAAAAGATGAGAAGGCACGCGAGAAGTGTCAGGCGGAGTTTTAAATTGCTAAAAGCCACGGTATATGAAGCAAATGTTGAGTAATCGATTAAGAGGATGAGTTCTGCAAACGTGGGAGAGTGGCGGAGATGCATATGGGTTTGCCAGTGGAAGGACCACGTACCTTAAGGAGAGTTTGGAGTGATTTGATAATGTTAGTAATTGGTGATTGGGGTCTCTGGATTTAATTTGAAGTATGGGCTGTTATGCAAGCAGAGATTTGATATACGGAAAGGAGCTGCTTGATATGAAGATGGATGAAGATAACTTTGAATTTGGAAGAGGTTGCCGCACGCACGCTTAATGGATGTCCACGAGGGGTGAACGGACTTGTGCAGCTGGAGTGTGAGCTCAGACTCAGGAAGGGTCATTGATGTCGTAGTAATTGTACCCTGTACAGTAGTGTTGGAAGATGCCGGGGAGAGCCTTCTATAGGTGGGTTAACCAAGTGAGCAGATTAGCAGTCGCGTGGTTGGCGAGGCTTCTGCGAAGAATTTTATCGGGTGTGTAGCGAAGGGATCGATCGTGCGAATGTGGTGGATGATTTAGAGTATAAGAAAGGGTTTTTGCAGAGAGATCTCAAGAATTTTGGCGGTTGATTGTGCAAGGGTATGTCAATAAGGAGTAAAAGGACGAGTGAGTTCCAGATTAGTAAAATTTTGGCTTCAAGCTAAGTGGGAGAGCCCCACCGCTTGTGATGGGGTTGCAGAGTTGATTACTTGCAAGGTTTCCGGATATTAAGCATGTTGATGGGCTATTTCAGCTACGGGGAAAGAACATAAGAGATGAATTGAGCAAGGGGATTGTTGAAGGTGTGCCATGGTTGGCCTTATTGGCTCATGATCAGATCTGAGAAAGGATTCAGGGTTTATGCCTTGTGTAAATGAAGGTTTCAAAGGAAGTGATTCCGTCGGGTGCCTCCTCGAGAGGGTATTCATGTGTTATAAGATTTATGGAATTGATTATATTCGGGGCCAAGTCAGAGCGGGTGGCTCCCAGCAGCGGTCCTAGTGAAAATCCAAAAGATGAAGTATGATGTTTAATGATTTCGAGCCTATAGGTGCAGTTGAGAATCAAGCCTATGCAGCAGCTTGCGAATAGAGACTCAGAACGTTCTATGATAATTTAACTTGAGGTGTAACATTTGAGAGATATGAAACGGTTCGTGGGATTTGAGACAGCATGGTCTCGTGATTCGAGGTCGCTCAAGATGAGTGCAAAAGGAGTATGTTATGTGTTGGAAGGAATCAGTAATGTCTTTAAGGCAATCAAGGATAGATTGGAAAGGGTAGTTGATTGGCCATAGTTGAATTTGGCATATGGGTGTTGGCAGTCAGTTTCTGCAGTGTGATCGAGTCATGTAAGTGATTTGTGATGGTACGTATCAGGCTTGTCAGCCGCTGCAATTGATGTTATTCAGAAGCCTTCTATTGTTATGGCTTGTCGTGTGGAAGCAGATTCCGGAAGGGGCTATGGTGGCTTAGACCACTACTTAGAGATTTGCATATTCTACGATTATGAAAAAACAAAATCGCCTGTGTGCTACTATGGCACTCCAGAAGTGAGTTCAGTAGAAGGTTCTTATATGATGAAGTGTTAAAATGTTAATGTTAAAATCGTGTTCTATCGTATGTTGCACATTGGTGCAGTGAGTAGCATGGGAATTCGAAGTGAGGATCAAAGTTGCGGCTTGGTGCTGGTAAGGATGTCTCGGGCTCGGATGAGCAGGAAGGGAGCTTCGGTGTTTAAGGTAAGTTGGCATTGTCTTCAGCATCACTTGAGATTGGTGCTTAGTAAAGGGGGTTTGTATCATGGTTAATGATTCTTGATCGCTTTTCAGCGTTAGTGCGGTTGGTGGGTTAGAGGTAGGACCCAGTAAATTGTGGGGGAGTGTCCCACAGGAAGGTTTCATAAAATATGGCGCGTTTTCACTTGACTGATTTAAGATCTAGACCGAGTATGAGGATTGTGTTAATATAATTAATTTGAGAGTTTATGCCTGGAGGGCACTCTGTTTATTGGGTTATGGACTGTAGAGGTTTGCTCCGGTTACGATGGTTGTCCTAGTGTGTTATGAGAAGAGGAAAAGTAGTATGGGCCTTTGAAGAGTTATTGGCTTAGTTTCATGTGTTCAGGATCGACTTGAGGTCGGTGGATGGGTGTAAATGTGAATTTGGGCCCTATGTCAGGCCAGTTGTGTTCATTTCAGTAACGCGCCCCTTATGTGGGAGTAGTCAAAGTGTTATTTCATTGGCAGATATATTTCATGAAATGATGTATTGCGCCATATGAGTTGTGAGACGGTTTGGTAAATTCTTATGTGTTAAGGTTCCGCGTGGCGATGATGTTATGTGAGCAGGATAGCTTTTGAGACTTAGGTCCTGTATCGCACCTCAGTTGTGTTTGAGTTTCGTGGCTTATGACGCCATATGTTCCCTCAGGGATGGTATTATGCACTTAGCGTGCTTATGACCGATATTCGGTATGTTGTATAATGAGCAAATTTAGCTCGATGTATATCTCCTTATGTGAGTTCTACGTATGGATCGGTTGGCACGCCGCCATGGTTATGTTGTTCGGATCGGGTTGCGCGCCGCAACAGCGTAATGTTCAGTACGGTTCCCCATACCTGTATACTGTGTTCCGTTTCCTCTTTTCTAAGGAAAGTCCATATTAGTGCGGGAGTTAGATAATTCTTTTCAGAGTTCATTTTTCTTTTTGTATCGCATTTTAAATTGGTAGCTTATTGGCACATTGTGGTATCACATGAGACTTTTGATTATGTCCGGGGTGGCTTATTGCCTGAGCAGTTCGTACTGGGTGAGATGAGCCCATTGGATTCAGGATCAGTGCAATCCGACTATATAGAGTATGTTAAGGAGCAAGATCTCCACTTGATTCAGAATATGGTAATGTTTCTTGTCAGAAGTATAGACTCAATGATTGGTTGACTCGGCAATGATTATGAATTTCTTCACATCTCTTCTGTTGTGACGGTGTTGTAAGAGTTGGAGTAAGACCTGTGTATGTTATGGGGTGCAATGGGAGCACCAGATTCGTGGAATTTCAACTAAGTTGAACGGACAATGTTATTGTGGTCCAGTGAGTAAAGTGATGCAGTGTATGAATTCAGCAAAGTTATGCAGCCATGATTGGGTACAATGTTTGGTGGTTGAAATGGTGACCTTATGTTAAAAACATGTCGGGCATAGAATTCCGGATGTTGGAATTGGGCTATAAGGCGTATCTGCTTGAATAAAAGAGAATATCTTCAGAATTGATCAGGCTAATGTGCTCAACTGAGTTGTGATGGCACGGGAAGGTGCATGAGAAGTTAACCAGTGACTTCAGAATACTCCAGCATAGTTCTCAGCACGTTCGAGGACGAACGTTTGTTTAAGTGGGAGAGAATGTAACGACTCGACCGGTCGTTTTGGGTTCTAGCGCTCCGTTCAGCAGCCTGAGGCCATTAGCAGCTTCATTTCAGGCATTATGACTTGTACGCGTGGTCAGAATTAAGTTCCGGGAAGTTCAGTAGTTGATTTAGAAGAGAATTCTCATTTGGGAAGCTTACAGTTGAAAGAATGAACTAGGATTGGATTTTTGAGTAAACGACCTCGGAATCAGGATCTGAAGGTTCCAGCAGGTTCGTATGATGATTTCGGACTTGGGCGTATGCCCGGTTCGGGTTTTGGATAACCCGGAGTGTTTTGGCGCCTATTGTGGAAGTTAGTATTTTAGAAGAAATTTCATAAGTTTGGCTTGAAGCGCATTTCAGTGTTATCGATGTCCGTTTGGGATTTCGAGACTGTGAATAGCTCCGTATGGTGATTCTGAGTTGGGAGCGCGATCGGAAGTGAATTCGGAGGTCCGTAGGTCATTTTGGAGCCATTTGGCTAAAGATAGAAATTTGAAGGTTTTTGAGAAGTTTGACCGGAGGTTGACTTTTTGATATCGGGGTCGGAATCCGATTCCGGAAGTTGGGGTAGGTCCGTAATGTCAAATATGACTTGTGTGCAAAATTTGAGGTCAATCAGACGTGATTCGATAGGTTTGAACATCGAAAGTAGAAGTTGGAAAGTTCAAAGTTCATAAAGATTGAATTGGGGTGTAATTCGTGATTTTAGCAATGTTTGATATGATTTGAAGCCTCGAGCAAGTCCGTAATGTGTTTTGGGATTGGTTGGTATGTTTGGATGGGATCCCGGGGGCCTCGGGTGAATTTCAGGTGAATAACCGCAAAGAAAATGGATTTGAGAAAAATGCTGAGGTTTGCTGGTTGCTGGTATTTCCGCTTCTGCGGAAAAGGGACCGCAGAAGCGGCCCCGCAGAAGCGGAATGGGAGCCGCAGGAGCGGTTTATGGTCAAGGCTTGGAGACCGCAGATGCGGTGCATCAGGGATCCGCAGAAGCGAAATGAGAGGGAGTTGTAGAAGCGGCTGGTTTTCCGCTAAAGCGGAACCGCATCAGCGGTAATATTTCCGCAGAAGCGGAAATGTCTGAAGGCAGAAGCTTGTTTTAAATCGCGATTGGGAGTTCATTTCTCTCATTTTTCATGGCTTGGGGCGATTGTTGGAGAGCTTCAAAGAGGGATTTTCGTCGGCTATGCTAAGGTAAGTGATTCCCACCCACTTTTGAGTTAAAAACATAGATTATGTATGGATTTAGGCATGAAAATTAGTGTAAAAATGGAGGTTTTTGGTGGAAACCTAGAAAATGATATTCTTGGAATTTAGCCACGAATTTGAGCATGGAATTAGGAGTAAATTGTATATTTGAGCTAGTGAAGCCATGGGTAAACTTTATCTTCGAAAAATTTCGGATTCCGGGCATGTGGGCCTGAGGGCATTTTGGTCATTTCACTAAGCAGAGTTGGGAATTAGTATAATTTGAATTGTTAACAAGTATTTGAGTAAGTTCTCATTAGTTTGTCGTTAATTGGCTAGTTTTGGTGCATTGTGCGTCGGTTCAAGCCTTCGGAGGAATGTAGAATGCCGGTCATGGATCTTCGGAGCGAGGTGAGTCTCCTTTCTAATCTTGTGAGGGGGAATTTACCCCATAGGTGAGTTTAAATTGGTTATGTGCTCCTATTTGTGGGGGCTACGTATGCACGAGGTGACGAGAGTCCGTGCGTAGCTACTATTTGCTATTGTTCGGGTAGCTAGGACCCAAAAGCATGAATACTTGAATTAATTGTAAATTCTTGGATAGCTCAAATTGCTTGTGTCACATGGAATTTGTAAATGAATTTCTAAAGAGATTTAACCTTACTTGTAAAATTTTGTTAAAAGAGGAATTGATATATGTATCGATAAACACTCCCTGATAAGTTCTTACTTGATTGATTGAGCATACTATATTTGGATTAATTGTGAACCCCTTTGAGGGTTTGAATTGCTTAAATCACATTAAATTTATAAATGGATTTCTAAAAAAAAAAAAAACTTAAGCTTCGCTTCCTCGGATTATTTAAAGAGAGTTGGCTTTTCTTGGATAATTTCTCCACGTTGACTTATTGACTGACTGTCTATCTGTGTGTGTTTATTTTGGAACGGGCCGAACGCCTCGGCAGATTAATAGATGCATCTATAGACGCGCCGTCGACCCTCGGCAAGTGCACATTTCTTTTCTGTTGGAGCGGGCCGTCGCCTCGGCATGATTTGCGCATGATATTTGTGTATATTGATGCATGAGAAATTTTAAATGAAGATAATTCCTTTCATGGCTTGATGTAAATGGATAAAATAAAGAAGACAAAAACTTGAAAATCCCTTATTACTTGTTGAAGGTGTATTGCCTATTTTACAGCTTTGTGAGTTAAAACTGTATATATATAATCCATGATTCCCTCACATATTTAGTATATTATTATTGGACCGCTAGTGAGTGTCCAGGTTGACCATCTCGTCTCTACCCTTTCGAGATTAGGCGGGATACTCACTGAGTACACGTTGATTACTTACTCATACTATACTTCTGTGCATTTTTGTTGCACAGGTATATTCTACATTAGATAGCAACATGGATGATCTGGGGACTAAGTGAGTTGCAGTATGCAAGGCGGCCCGCAACTTTTAAAGCCCTTTTCTAGTGAATTGTATTTCCTTTCTGTCCATTGTATTCCGGACGGATGTTGTGCTGTATTTTATATCCTTATCAGTAGTTGCTCATGCACTTGTGACACCGGGTTCTGGGATGGGTTTTCTTTGAAAGATGCGTATTATTAGTTATTTCTTCATTCGAATTGAAACAGAAGTTATTTTATATATGAAAAATGGAAGAAAAACTCTTAGATTTCAAAGTTATTGAAAGAGAATTTAAATTGATAATTTAGTTGGCTTTCCTGACAACGGTGTCCGGCGCCATCACGATCCGTAGTGGATTTGGGTCGTGACAGCTGCAAATCATGCTAATTACCATGTTAAGGCTTCACGCCAATACTGTTGAGACCCGAGAGGTCGTTTCTTGCTGTCATGTCATTAGCTTCATTTATACTCTATACTCAGTCCTGTTCATGCATAATTTATCATGCCTCAGTCTCGATTATTACTATTTGACATATCATATCATTGTTCGGGCTAGTATCATGACATTTTTGAGCCCGTGTGTGTGAGACTGGAGAGTATTGACTGAGTGAGGCAGAGAGCCTGATAATGATTGACAGCGTGGGATCGGGCTGCACGCCGCAGCGAGATATTGGTCATGCCTTCGCTGGCATTGATATAGCGCTTTGGCTCAGAGAAGCCCCTCCGGAGTCTTTACACCCCCAGTGAGCGCAGATGATGATATTGATGGATGGATCTTCCCTGGACATGGATCTTGTCCGAAGTATTGGTATGGAGATGGATCTTCTCCATGAGGCTGGATTGGCCTGTTTCCTCGGTACTGGGTGACTTATAGTCTGTGATGTATATATATTCCGGTATGGATCTTCCCTGGGCCGATTGGGCCATATACAGTACCGAGTGGTTGAGCACTGTGAGTGGAAGTATTGTACGTAACATTGATCATGCTATCTATGCATGGTACTTAGAGATTCCTGAGCTTTATACTCTGTATCGTTCATACTATGTTTAATTACTGCCGAGAAACTACATGAACTGTAAGCATGTCTACTTTTCCGTACAATTAACTGTTGCAACCTGTGGAGGTTTGGTTCGTCACTACTGTCAGTCCATAGTTTGGACTTGTTACTTACTGAGTTGGTGTACTCACGTTCCCCCCGTGCACCCCTGTGTGCAGATCCAGGTATCTCGGGGCACGGTAGCGGTTGCTAATCTTGCCAGTTGGAGGCCTTCTGTGGAGATTGCGAGGTAGCTTCTTGGCGACCGCAGTTCCGCCTTCACCTTCCTTATCTTCCTTTAGTTTATTTGTTTTGGATGTTCTCAGACCGTGGTGGTCATGTTATTTCGAACATTTGTAGTAGTTTTTGGCTCATGACTTAGTGACACCCGAGATCGGGATTATGTTTCTTTTCGCTGGATTTGGATTTATACTTTTATCTTATTGAATTTCTGTTAAAATTATGATTTTCCTTAAGTCTTTATTTAAAAAATGGAGTAATTGAGAGTAAGTGGCTGGCCTAGTATCACGATAGGCGCCATCACAACGTGGTTAGATTTTGGGTCGTGACAAGTGACACTAGATTCGGGCTGTGTTAGTGTATTTTCATATTGTTTTCTGCATATTTCTGTCGAATTATATATTACATATGAGAGATTTGAGACTTAATTTGCTTTAGAAAAATGAATTTATAAAAAGAATTCGATGTGGTAAGTGTTGGATTGGCTTGCCTATTACTGTGATAGGCGCCATCACGACCGGGGTATTTGGGATCGTGACATTTTGCCTCTAGTTATTTGATTACTTGTATTAACTCTCCAACTAAGTTACATGTTGATTCAATGAAATTAGAGTTTATAAAAGTGATATTCATCTATCTTAAATTAACAGTTTACTCTCCATCTGAGTTGGTCCTGTTTAAATTTATGGGGTTGATATCTTATATCACTCATATATTTTGCATGAATAGTTAAGTTTCCGTAACGAATCTAACTGTTCAATTTGCATGGTTATATGTGTAATGTGCTGTTTTGAATTTAATTATTCTAAATACATAACTAATGATCTATTTAATGTGAATATCTCTCAGATTCACCATGTCTTCATTCAACCCACTTACCTCAATTTTGAACCAAAGCAAATTAGAAGGACTGAATTATGTTGACTGGAAAACGAACCTTGATATTGTCCTAACTGCTGAAGGTTACAAATTTGTAATCAATGAGGAGTGCCCAGAAAAACCTGAAAATGCTACTGATGATCAGGTTAAGGCCTATGACAAATGGGTTAAGGCTGATGAGATGGCGCGATGTTACATTCTTGCCTCTATGGTGAATGTTTTGCAACATCAACATCAGTCTATGGGGTCTGCTTATGATATGCTCGAAAGTCTCAAAGAGATGTTCGGTGAGCAAAATCGTGCAGCTAAGCAGACAGCCATGAAAGCCCTTTTGAACACCAAGATGGCTGAAGGATCATCGGTCAGGGACCATGTTCTGAAGATGATGAGTCTTCTGAATGAACTAGAGGTCCTTGGAGCTGTGATTGATAAGGAGTCTCAAGTTGAGATGGTCCTGCAGACTCTGCCTGACAGTTTTCAACAATTTCGCTTGAACTATAGTATGAACAAAATGGATTTGTCACTAGAGAAATTGTTGAATGAGCTGCAAGCGGCAGAATCTATTATCAAACAACAAGCTCCAGTTGTGGCACTCAATATTGAGAAAGCTTCGATTTCTAAGTCGAAAGGCAGTAAGAAAAAGAAGAAGGCTCAAAAGGTTTTGGCACCTGGTGGTGCGGCTGGTGTGAAAAAGCCCAAAGGTAAGTGCTATCATTGCAAGCAACCTGGGCATCACAAGAAGCAATGCCCTGCCTATCTGGCAAAGTTGAATAAGCAAGGTAATTCAAATTTAAATGGCGTTGAAACTTGTTTCGCGGCTGTTTCTACCATGTTTTGGTGTGTAGATTCGGGAGCCACTAATCACATCTGCACTAATTTGCAGGGGTTTCAGGAAATGCGGCGGCTAAGTGAGAATGAAGTTTGCATTTTTCAAGCCAATGGCGAGCCAGCACCAGCTTTAGCTTTAGGAGATATTAGAGTTTCGTTTAGTAGTGATAGAGTTTTAGTTTTAAAAGATGTTCTCTATGTACCTTCTAGTAGAAGGAATTTGATTGCGGTTTCGAAAATAATGGATGTTGGTCATAATATTTATTTTGCTAATAACTCTGCTGTTATTAAGTTTAATAAAAGTTTTATCTACACTGCCGCTAGAGTACATGACCATTTTATTCTTGATATATCTCCTCATGTGCTACAACAACCAAAAGAATTAAATAACATTAATCTGCCACATAAAAGAAAACGTATTTCTGAATTGAGCCAAACTTATTTGTGGCACTTACATCTAGGTCATATAAATCTAAATAGAATTTCGAGATTGGTCTCTGATGGACCTTTGAGTTCATTGAAAGTGGAGTCACTACCAACATGCGAATCATGTTTAGAAGGTAAAATGACCAAGAGACATTTTCCCTCAAAAGGAAATAGAGCCAGCGATAAGCTAGAATTAATTCACTCTAATTTGTGTGGCCCTATGAATATACAAGCAAGAGGTGGTTTTGAGTATTTTGTGACTTTCACAGATGATTACTCAAAATATGGATATATTTATCTATTGCGATGTAAGTCTGAATGCTTTGAGAAATTCAAAGAATTTAAGACGGAAACGGAGAAACGACATGATAAATATATCAAAACATTGCGATCTGATCGTGGTGGTGAATACCTTTCTGCGGAATTCATATAATACTTATCAGATAGTGGAATTACATCTCAATTATCTGCCCCAGGAACACCACAACAAAATGGTGTGGCAGAAAGAAGAAATAGGACCCTTATGGAAATGGTTAGATCAATGTCAAGTTATTCCGATTTGCCTTCTTCCTTTTAGGGATATGCTTTAGAAACGGCAAATTACATTCTAAATTTGGTTCCTTCAAAGTCAGTACCTTCAACTCCAGTAGAATTGTGGACTGGGCGCAAGCCAAGTTTACGGCACATTCGGGTTTGGGGTTGTCCAGCACATGTGCTGAAAGGACAAATGGATAAATTGGAATCAAGGACAGAAGTGTGCATTTTTATTGTATATCCAAAAGGAACTAAAGGAGGTTTGTTTTATTGTCCCAAAGAAAAGAAGGTAATTGTTACGACAAATGCCAGATTTTTAGAAAAGGACTATTTAACGAACCATATTCCTAGAAGTAAACTAGTTTACAGGAATTAAATAATGGAGTAACTAAAGACTCATCTCTAGAACGTATACCGGAAGCTAGTATTAACATACCACTGCATTATCGTAGTGGGAGAAATGTCAATAGGCAGCAGATTGCACAAGAGCAATTGGATGACATCTCACTACCCCAAAGTAGTGGGAGTAATGTTGAGCAACCTCAGATTGTTGAACAACCTGAAATTATTCAGCAGCCTGCACTCCAGGAAGAAGTTAATGATATCCCAGCACCGCAAGGTGTGGAGGATAACATTGAGGCTTCAATTCCAGAAAATGATGTTGTGATTCAACAACAAAATCAGCCTCCACCTGTAGTGACTAGTCGTAGTGAGAGAATTATTAGAAACCTCTCCGGTCTACGCTCTTGGGAGAATCTTATGATAGAATCCCTAAAGAGCCTAATACAGAACCTATTGATTACGACGAAGCACTACAGGATATAGATGCTGATAAATGGGTTGATGCTATGAAATCAGAAATGGAGTCCATGTACTCCAATCAAGTCTGGGATCTTGTAGAACCATCTACTAGAGTCAAACTCATTGGTTGTAGATGGATCTATAATAAAAAGAGAGGAGTGGAGGGAAAATGGATTCTCTTATCCATTGCTGCTCATTACGATTATAAGATCTGGAAAATGGATGTCAAGACCGCTTTTCTAAATGGAAGTCTTGATGAGTGCATCTATATGGCACAACCAGTTGGTTTCATAAAAAGTGGCAATGAGCACATGTTGTGTAAATTGAAGAAATCCATTTATGGATTAAAACAAGCTTCTAGGGTATGGAACACTTGTTTTGATGCATCGATTAAAACCTTCATTTTTGATCAATGTGAAAATGAGTCTTGTGTCTATAAGAGGTGGAATGGAGATGAAGTTACATTTTTGGTTTTGTACGTAGATGATATTTTGCTCATAGGAAATAATGTGAGCATGTTGAATTTAGTAAAGGAATGGTTGTCCTCGTATGAAAGACTTGGGACAGGCAGCACATATCCTTGGGATCAAGCTTATGCGAGATCGCAAGCAAAGGTTATTAGGATTGTCCCAAGCACTTTATATTGATACTATTCTCACCAGGTTTAGCATGCAAGATTCCAAGAAAGGGTTTTTCCCTTTTAGACATGAAATCTCTCTGTCGAAAGATCAGTCCCCAAAAACGACTGATGAGATAGAAAAGATGAAGGCGGTCCCTTATGCTTCTGCTATAGGGAGTCTTATGTATGCTACGTTATGTACTAGACCTGACATCTGCTTTGTTGTTGGCATGGTTAGTAGATTTCAGTCTAACCCTGAACGACAACACTGGACTGCCGTTAAGCATATAATCAAGTACTTGAAAAGGACTAGGGATTATATGTTGGTGTATCACTTAGGTGATCTTGCACCCATTGGCTATACTGATTCATATTTCCAGTCAGATAGAGACTCTAGAAAATCTTCCTCATGATATGTTTTTACCTTAGGAGGTGGAGCCATAAGTTGGAGGAGCATCAAGCAATCATGTGTTGCTGATTCCACCATGGAAGCCGAATATGTGGTTGCATCTGAGGCAGCTAAAGAGGCTGTTTGGCTTAGGAACTTTCTGAAAGAGCTTAATGTGTTTCCTTCGGTTCAAGCACCGATTGTACTTTATTGTGACAATAGTGGTGCAGTTGCAAACTCGAAGGAACCAAGAAGCCATAAAAGGAGTAAACATATTAAGCGTAAATATCACTTAATTCGGGACATAACTCAGAGAGGTGATGCAAGAGTGTTGAAAATTGCATCGGAGGACAATTTGGCAGACCCGCTTACAAAGAGCTTGACACAGAAGATTTTTGACAAGCATGTAGAAGGAATGGGTGTTAGAGTAGTAGACGCCTAGTTATGAGTCTAAGTGGGAGATTGTTGGGATATACTGTTACCATACGGTTTAGACATAGTATTATATTTTATTCTTTATGGAACAATTATTTATTTAATTTATTCAATTCAATAAAGTACTATTTTAAATAGATCATTGTTACATGTGTGTCCTTTTAGTTGTGTAGTAGACAATTTAGTATATGGAGTTTTAGCTCATGCACAGAAGATTAAATTGTTGGTTCTCATAATTAATAAACTATGTTCACAATCAAAGATATTGTTGGACAAAATATCTTGATGATTGTAGCACAAGATTATAGTACAATTTGTCTTGATTATGGGAGTAGTTTTACTCCGACTTCTTGTACTAGTATACTCAGTGTATATTGAACGGACCAAATAGAGAAAATATATTTTTGTTCTGAATATATAAAACATTTTCTCTAATTTATTAAATGAGCTTATACTCCTAATCTTGATATAATTATTATGATCAATGTAATTTGTTTATTGTTTTGATTTATCAAAAGGTACGACTCTATTGAGAGTTAGTGTATGCCTAATAGATTGGACAATAACAAATAACATTTGTGAATAATAATTAGTTGATAGAATCCATGACTCGATTTTGAGTTTGATGATACCCCTTTATGTAAGTTTATAAGTTTTCATGTGAAAACCCGGCCGGTGAATTTTGTATCCGTCACATGAAATAGTTTAAGCGGAATTGTAAAAGATTTAATTAGTTGACTAAATTAAATTTTCAGTGATTTAATTTAATTAACTGGTATTTGAGATCATAACATAGGGAGTTAAAATAAGTGTTACTGAATTTTCGAAATTCATATTGAGGAGTTCAATTGTAGTTTTTTAGTGGAACAAATTACAATTAATTATAGTAAGGATTAATTCATGCTAATTTTGAATTAATGCTATAATTGATAGCCTCTTATTATTTCTGTGGTCCCTGCTACACCTAGTAAAAAATCTGGACAAGACTTGGGTAAAAAGTGACTTGGGAGAAAAGTCATCTAGTAGAGTTGGAGTAGGATTCTACTTGAAAAAGCAGAATCTTACACGTTTTTGGAGCTGAATTTCGTCAAAAAATAACTCTAATAAAGGAAGACTAATTTCACCCAATAACTCACCTTTTAGAGTTGTATTGTTCTTGCCCACCCAAAAACAAAATCGTCCAAGGTTTTACTAGGCATATAGCAGAAGACTGCAGCCCTGGATTCTTGCTGTTTGGAAGATTTGTGCAACGATTTCAAGAGGTTAGTGCTTCTAATCTCGTAATTATAGCATTGTCTAGTTTACATGTATTTGATGCCCGAATTGTATGCTTGCTTCCGCTGCGCATGTTCTAACACGATTGACAGATAATAAATAAATGTATGAAAACAAACAGATAAATACATAAGCTTAGGCGTTTCTTTTTTTAAATTATCATTTCTTTTATCACTTAGTCATATATGACGAGTTATAAATTATGTGGGGGGAGAGAGGAGAGGGGTTGACCAATCATTGTTGATCCTCCCAAGAATAATGATGGTTTGTGGGGTGTGGGGTTGGGGTAGGGTGTGGGGGTGGGGAGTAAGTATTAAGAAATAACTGTAGTTATAAATGTTGTGGCGGAGGCGCGGAGCTAAGTTTAATAAAAGATTCAATTAAGTCTCTTTTTTCGGAAATTATACTGTAAACATATATAAGTAGGGGTAGGCATCGGCCGATTAGGTTCGGTTATGAATATTATCGGTTTACAAATTTAATAAACCGATAACTGAATCGATAAGATATCGGTTAATCGGTTATCGATCATTATCGGTTCAGTTATCGGTTTACTCGATAAGATAACTCAATCTAGAGTCAAGGAAAAAAGAGAAGACAATTCACTGGAGTTAAGCAAAAGAGAGAAGAATTCACATATAGTATACTACCGATTTCTGCGTTATGTCTAGTGGCCACAACTGGAGTAGTACTAATACTTCACCAACAGTTGCCCAAATACATTAATAATAATACAAAGTAGTAGCAATTTCACCTTAAAATTAACTAGTCCAAACATATAGTACTAACAGTTTAAATTCAAGTTAACAAAACAACAACTACTCAATCCTTATAGGCTTCACCAAAAAATCTCTGGATAAATACTTATCAAACTACATCAATTCCCACAAAATATTCCAAGGCATTAGCTGCCTCCTCCGATATGATAACAACAATAGTTGATTTAGAATTTTTATTTCAAACAATACCTGCACTTTCACAAGCGTTAAAGCCCTCAAATAATCCAATATAATATAGATGTTGTTTGTCAAATGCCTAACCTGAAAAAAGAAACCATAGAGCAATCCCTATATGAAGATGAGTTTTGTTATAGAAATTAAAAGCCTAATGTATAAGACTAAAGACTTACGCTAGGAGTAACCAGTAAGGTCTATGAAGAATGAAGATGAAGAAACTGAAGAGTGCGGCTGAGAAAGAATAGAAGAGAATGAACTGAATCACTAGCTATGTATATACTTAAGGGTAAAGTCATAATTTTATTAACTCTTATTGGGTTATCGGTTAACCCATTAACAAAATTGGCAAACCGAGGCTCGATTCGATAATCCAATAGTGAAAAATTTTTAAATTGTTACCGAACCATTAACCCAATAACCCGATACCGATAACTTAATAAAGAATTAACGGTTCGGATTATTGATTTTACCCGATATATGCCCAGCCCTATATATAAGGTAATTTTTATTTATTTATTTATTTATACACAAATTTTTGAATCTCTTCGACATAGGAAAACTTTAAATTTGGTAGTCAAAGTTGTCCGAAAGTTGTTTTAGGATGCAAGTTCGAACCAAAGTGTGGCCTATATTTTTACATTTTTTTTAACCTCCTCGTTTAAGACGACCCTTCATTATAATTCAAGTCAAATAGAAATACAATATCAAAAGAAAGGCCTTTTTTCTCTGTCAAATTTACAGTTGAAAATATAATGCTAGATACCTTTAAACTTGGGATTCTACATTTTATGTCAATTATTAGATACACATCAAATTATTGGGTTTAAGCTTCTCAGAGCTTAAAATAGAGTTAATGGGAAATTGAGGGAAAATGAATTTTTTTGAATTCCCTCTTTGACAAAGGGATATTGTCCCATATTGGAGGAGGAAAAGACTTTTGATGGGTATATATACAATTGCACTTCTTCTAGTTCTTAAAGAGTTGAGAAGAAGGCAAGCTTCGTGCCATCGTCGCTCGCTTTGGATTTGAATTTGGTCAAATAATCTGATTGATTAATTTTTTGGACCAAATTTATTTGCTAATATTAACGCAATATTAATTAATCCAAATTAGACCGTTACTGTAACGGTAATTCAATTTTCCTCCGTTTTAATTTTTTCGTTATAATTTGAATTTGGCGATTTGCATAAATGGCCGTTTTATAAAACAACCATTTTGAGTTGCAACCTTAAATGAAGAGTTGTAACTCTTCAGTATTACCCAACGTTTTAGCTATAAATACATGAACTCTCCCTCGGATTTTCCTTACGAAGATTCTGATTTCTCCTTCTTCTTTCTGCATTGTTTTAACAGAAAAGAAAGCAGTAAGTGTGATTTACTACTGTTTTTTGAGTTCGTTGTCACTAGGGTTTGAAGTACCGCTACACCAGTGAGTATAATCCGTTCTATGCTGAGAGAAAATAATCCTAACCTCGGGTACTAGGAGGGGATTAAGTTCCTTAAGAAAACACTATGAATTCAGTGGGCTCGGATTAATTCAGTTCTTCTACATTTCTGATTTCATTTCGTTTTTGTTTTTGAATAATTTTCGAATACAAAATACAACAACAACAACAATATGCCCAGTCTTATCCCATACCATACTTTAGTCAATATAGAATACTAACACAAATAACTTTTGATTCTAAACGTAGGTGCTTTAGTCAATTATCTTAAGTTATTTTATGCTTCTAAAAGTGGCACAACATACCACTTCTTTACTTTTCCTAATTGTCTTTTGATGAATTGGTTTACTTCTAGAGAAAGGGGGTTGATTAGTGGTGCATTTGGAATTGTGACATTGTGGTTAAGGAAGATGAGAGGGTCTTGATGAGTATTTTCTAAAAGGGTGACGATTTGACTTTCTATATGATATATCTAACTCAATAAAGTCCTGCATTAGATAATATTGTGTTTGGTTGGTCGCATGAGGAAAAAAAATAATCGTCACATAATTAATGCATTATTTGGTTGGTGGTATTTAATTATGCATGTATTAGGTTATAGTAGTGGATCATCTATTAATTATTTTATATAGGGTAGAATATAAAATAAGAATATGGGTATTAGCAATATAAAATGGGAATTAATTATTATAACTATTTCTTATTATTGCTCACCACATGATAATCTCTTGATTATTAATCATCGCATAAGCAATCATTGTATTACAATTTCAGATAACTAATATGACCAAAAGAAAATTAATTTTGAATGAGTAAAGTATAACTAAATCATATATTTTACTTGAAAGAAGATGACATATTCATTTTCCTCCCCACCTCTAAAATGTCTGCCAACACTTTATCATTCAACTATTATGACTTCCAGAAACTACAACTTAATTCAAAGTCTTCCAAAAAACAAAAATAGCCACAATTAATTCTTTAGTGTTGAAAAAATTATATATTTGCTTTCCAACATTTATAATCACCTCATTTTTGTCCAAAACAAACGGCACTGAAATTTTCTATCCTCTTTGTTAGCACATTCTTGACCTTTTTTTCCAAGAAAATGTTAGTTTGTGATCAAAGTATTATGATCATAAAATATAATACATGTTATAAAACAATAAATGAAGAACAAGAGTATTGCAGAGAAAAGTAGGGAGAGAGAATTCTTAGTGCTTTGAGATGAATTACAATAGAATAGAACCCTCAATTTATAGGGAGAGGGTGACTTAGCCACCAAGCAATGAACCCTAGAATCTCTCTAAATATAGACATTCACCATAAATACAATTCTATTTATAACACTCCCCCTTGAATGTCTATTCAACAGATAATGTGCCTCGTTAAAACCTTAACTAAAATAAAACCCAGTGGGAAAAAAATTCTAGAGAAGGAAAAAGAGTACATATATCTAACAATACGCCTTTTGATTGCCTCGTTAAAAACCTTGCAAGGAAAACCCAGTGGGACAAAACCTTATAAGGGAAAAAGAGTACAACGCGTATTAACTCCCCCCTGATGAGAGCATCAATTCACATCCTTAAGCATTTGCATTCCAATCTTGTGCACCATCTTCAAAAGATCTTTGGTAGAGATTTGATGAACAAATCAACCATTTTACTTGAATGAATATATTGCACCTTGAAATCATCATTCTTGATAGATATATAATATCTTCATATAATATCGTGGAATGGCTCTTCAATATCTCCATAGAGATTCTCGCTATCATATTATCATGCTTATAATTATAGCAAGATACATATATGCACAAATTGCACTAAGGATGTGATACTTCAAGATCAAGAATTGTATATGTTTCAAGCAATATAAATCCTTCAGGGATTATCATATAAGTATAGTCAAATAAGCCATATAAATAGTGTCACGATCCGGATTTCCCACCCTCGGGAGTCGTGATGGTGCCTACTGATAGGAGCTAGGCAAGCCAATTAATTTAACACCTTTCTCATTATCATTAGCAAAATAAAGAAGAACGAGGCAATTAACATAAAAGCGGAAATCTCGAAACATAAATAACAGAAACCAAGTACGGAATTCACATACACCTCTACCCAGATATGGTGTCACTAACTCACGAACTTCTACTGAATGCTAAATACAAAGTCTGAATGAGTATACAGTACTGTCTGATCCGATACAAGGGAAATCAAACGAAAGGCAGAGATAAGAGAGACTCCGGGCCATGCGGACGCCGGCAAGCTACCTCGGAATCTCCGGACTGAAGTAAGCTCCCAACGCTCCTACTGCTGACCAAAGGCTCCTGCTCCGGTACTATGATCTGTGCAAAAAGCACAGAAGTGTAGCATCAGCACAACCGACCCCATGTGCTGGCAAGTGCCTGGCCTAACCCCGGCGAAGTAGTGACGAGGCTAGACAGGACCTACAAAAAACAACCTGTGCAGACAAATGTATACAAGGCAACAGAAAATAACAACAGAGAATACCAACTAAAAAGGGGAAGGGGGCATGCTCGGGAAAAATACAGCGAATACAGATCATTGGATATAACGACGAAACTATCTCAATATCATAGCTCATATATATAAATGGTCGGCGTGCCACACGATCCCATTTCTTAATTCATAAGTGGACGGCGTGCCACACGATCCCATTTCATAATTCATAAGTGGACGACGTGCCACACGATCCCATTTCATAATAAATAAGTGGTCGGCGCGCCACACAATCCCATTTCTTAATTCATAAGTGGACGGCGTGCCACACGATCCCATTTCATAATATATAAGTGGTCGGCGTGCCACACGATCCCATTTTATAGTATATAAGTGGTCGGCGTGCCACACGATCCCATTTCATAATAAATAAGTGGTCGGCGTGCCACACGATCCCATTTTATAGTATATAAGTGGTCGGCGTGCCACACGATCCCATATTATAATATATAAATATCTGACTTTGTAAAGAAGGCCCCATTAGGGGAATTCGACAACATAACACTTTAACCCGGCAAGGGTACAGCTAACAGCCCAAATATCCCGGCAAGGGAGAGTACATAATAATAGTCTACACATCCCGGCAAAGGAATAATCACAACACATCCTCTTTTAAATCATTTCTTTCTCAACTAACACATTCTCGTTCGAGCCAACGCTCCAAAATATACCAATCACAATTCTTCCTCAACCGTTCACATTATATGAAGTTTATTCATTAGACAAGGTAGCGGTGTCACATCATTCAAATTAAAAGCAATTTAGACTCACGGTCATGCTAGACACCGATGTATAGATACTCGTCACCATACCTATACACCGTACTCCACATTTAGCAAGTAGCAAATAACATCCTAACCCTATTCCCTCAAGCCAAAGTTAGAACAAACACTTACCTCGGTCCAAAGAATAGCAATCAACCCTCAATTACCGCCTTTCCTCTACAATCCGGCTCCGAAACAATGGTATCTAGTCATAATTAGTTCAATAATATCAATAAGGACTCAATGGCAACATCCCATAGCCTAGATATGAATTTCCTAGCATTCTTCCAAAAATACCAAAATTCGACACCGGGCCCACATGGTCTAAACACGAGGCTCGGACCAAAACCCAATCACCCATAACCCCACGAGTTCAAATATATAATTTATTTCAAGATTCGACCCCAAATTGAGGTTGAATCACCCAAAATTCCCAAAAACCTAACTCTTCCCATAACCCTTAATTTCTACTTTGATTTCATGATTTAGGGCTAGGAATTTAGTAATTAGATGAAGAAATAATGAGGGAATGATGTTAAGATTACTTACCCAAAGAGTT